>NW_022263221.1:0-71221 GCF_002021735.2 Oncorhynchus kisutch
ACATGGAAATACAGAAATAACCACTTTTCCATGAACAAGCTCTAAATCATTTTGATGCACTCTGGATGTCCAATTTTTGCTGTGCTGTTTATTTGAGATGAACTGAACATTGTGGACAGTTGTTTCTGCAAGTTGCAACATGAAATACAGAAATAAGCACTTTCCATAAACAAGCTCTAAATCATGTTTGATGCACTCTGGATTGCCAATTTGCTGTGCTGTTTATTTGAGATGAACTGAACATGTGGACAGTTTTCAGCAAGTTGCAACATTGAAATACAGAATAAGCACTTTTCCATAAACAGCTCTAAATCATGTTTGCTGCACCTCTGGAAGTATTTTGTTTGAACTGTTTAAACTAGATTATAGGGACACTGTGGACAGTTTTCAGCAAGTTGCAGCATTGAAATACAGAAATAAGCACTTTTCCATAAACAAGCTCTAAATCATGTTTGATGCACTCTGGATGTCCAATTTTTGCTGTGTCTGTTTATTGAGATGAACTGAACATTGTGGACAGTTTTCAGCAAGTTGCAACATGGAAATACAGAAATAAGCACTTTTCCATAAACAAGCTCTAAATCATGTTTGATGCACCTCTGAAGTATTTGTTTGCAGAACTGTTTAACTAGATTATAGGGACACTGTGGACAATTTTCAGCAAGTTGCAGCATTGAAATACAGAAATAACCACTTTTCCATAAACAAGCTCTAAATCATGTTTGATGCACTCTGGATGTCAATTTTGTTTTGTTTGTTTATTCGAGATGTTATGAAAACATTGAAATGCAGAAATAAGCACTTTTCCATAAACAAGCTCTAAATCATGTTTGATGCACTCTGGATGTCCAATTTTTGCTGTGCTGTGTCTAGTTGAGATAAAATGAACACCGTGGACAGTTTTCAGCAAGTTGCAACATTGAAATACAGAAATAAGCACTTTTCCATAAACAAGCTCTAAATCATGTTTGATGCACTCTGGAAGTATTTTGTTTGCTGTGTCTGTTTAAATAGATTATAGAACACTGTGGACAGTTTTCAGCAAGTTGCAGCATTGAAATACAGAAATAACCACTTTTCCATAAACAAGCTCTAAATCATGTTTGATGCACTCTGGAAGTATTTTGTTTGCAGAACTGTTTAAACTAGATGATAGGAACACTGTGGACAATTTTTCAGCAAGTTGCCAGCATTGAAATACAGAAATAACCACTTTTCCATGAAAAGCTCTAAAATCATGTTTGATGCACTCTGGATGTCCAATTTTTGCTGTGCTGTTTATTTGAGATGAACTGAACATTGTGGACAGTTTTTCAGCAAGTTGCAACATGGAAATACAGAAATAAGCACTTTTCCATAAACAAGCTCTAAATCATGTTTGATGCACTCTGGATGTCCAATTTTTGCTGTGCTGTGTCTAGTTGAGATTAAATGAACACCGTGGATAGTTGTCAGCTAGTTGCAACATTGAATGCAGAAATAAGCACTTTTCCATAAACAAGCTCTAAATCATGTTTGAAGCACTCTGGATAAAAAAATGTTTTTGTTATGTTTATTCGAGATGTTATGAAAACACTGTAGACTGTTTTCAGCAAGTTACAACATTGAAATGCAGAAATAAGCACTTTCCATAAACAAGCTCTAAATCATGTTTGAAGAACTCTGGATGTCCAATTTTTGCTGTGCTGTGTCTAGTTGAGATTAAATGAACACCGTGGATAGTTTTCAGCAAGTTGCAACATTGAAATACAGAAATAAGCACTTTTCCATAAACAAGCTCTAAATCATGTTTGATGCACTCTGGATGTCCAATTTTTGCTCTGCTGTGTCTAGGTTGAGATTAAATGAACACCGTGGATAGTTTTCAGCTAGTTGCAACATTGAAATGCAGAAATAAGCACTTTTCCATAAACAAGCTCTAAATCATGTTTGATGCACTCTGGATTGCCAATTTTTGCTGTGCTGTCTTATTTGAGATGAACTGAACATTGTGGACAGTTTTCAGCAAGTTGCAACATGGAAATACAGAAATAAGCACTTTTCCATAAACAAGTTCTAAATCATGTTTGATGCACTCTGGAAGTATTTTGTTTGCAGAACTGTTTAAACTAGATTATAGGGACACTGTGGACAGTTTTCAGCAAGTTGCAGCATTGAAATACAGAAATAACCACTTTTCCATAAACAAGCTCTAAATCATGTTTGATGCACTCTGGAAGTATTTTGTTTGCAGAACTGTTTAAACTAGATGATAGGAACACTGTGGACAATTTTCAGCAAGTTGCAGCATTGAAATACAGAAATAACCACTTTTCCATGAAAAGCTCTAAAATCATGTTTGATGCACTCTGGATGTCCAATTTTTGCAGTGCTGTTTATTGAGATGAACTGAACATTGTGGACAGTTTTCAGCAAGTTGCAACATGGAAATACAGAAATAAGCACTTTTCCATAAACAAGCTCTAAATCATGTTTGATGCACTCTGGATGTCCAATTTTGCTGTGCTGTGTCTAGTTGAGATTAAATGAACACCGTGGATAGTTGTCAGCTAGTTGCAACATTGAAATGCAGAAATAAGCACTTTTCCATAAACAAGCTCTAAATCATGTTTGAAGCACTCTGGATAAAAAAATGTTTTTTGTTATGTTTATTCGAGATGTTATGAAAACACTGTAGACTGTTTTCAGCAAGTTACAACATTGAAATGCAGAAATAAGCACTTTTCCATAAACAAGCTCTAAATCATGTTTGAAGAACTCTGGATGTCCAATTTTTGCTGTGCTGTGTCTAGTTGAGATTAAATGAACACCGTGGATAGTTTTCAGCAAGTTGCAACATTGAAATACAGAAATAAGCACTTTTCCATAAACAAGCTCTAAATCATGTTTGATGCACTCTGGATGTCCAATTTTTGCTCTGCTGTGTCTAGGTTGAGATTAAATGAACACCGTGGATAGTTTTCAGCTAGTTGCAACATTGAAATGCAGAAATAAGCACTTTTCCATAAACAAGCTCTAAATCATGTTTGATGCACTCTGGATTGCCAATTTTTGCTGTGCTGTCTTATTTGAGATGAACTGAACATTGTGGACAGTTTTCAGCAAGTTGCAACATGGAAATACAGAAATAAGCACTTTTCCATAAACAAGCTCTAAATCATGTTTGATTGCACTCTGGATAAAACTTTGTTTTGTTTATGTTTGTTCGAGATGTTATGAAAACACTGTAGAATGCATGAATAAGCACTTTTCCATAAACAAGCTCTAAATCATGTTTGCTGCACTCTGGAAGTATTTTGTTTGCAGAACTGTTTACACTAGATTATAGGGACACTGTGGACAATTTTCAGCAAGTTGCAGCATTGAAATACAGAAATAACCACTTTTCCATGAACAAGCTCTAAAATCATGTTTGATGCACTCTGGATGTCCAATTTATGCTGTGCTGTGTCTAGTTGAGATAAAATGAACGCCGTGGACAGTTTTCAGCAAGTTGCAACATTGAAATACAGAAATAAGCACTTTTCCATAAACAAGTTCTAAATCATGTTGATGCACTCTGGAAGTATTTTGTTTGCAGAACTGTTTAAACTAGATTATAGGGACACTGTGGACAGTTTTCAGCAAGTTGCAGCATTGAAATACAGAAATAACCACTTTTCCATAAACAAGCTCTAAATCATGTTTGATGCACTCTGGAAGTATTTTGTTTGCAGAACTGTTTAAACTAGATGATAGGAACACTGTGGACAATTTTCAGCAAGTTGCAGCATTGAAATACAGAAATAACCACTTTTCCATGAAAAAGCTCTAAAATCATGTTTGATGCACTCTGGATGTCCAATTTTTGCTGTGCTGTTTATTTGAGATGAACTGAACATTGTGGACAGTTTTCAGCAAGTTGCAACATGGAAATACAGAAATAAGCACTTTTCCATAAACAAGCTCTAAATCATGTTTGATGCACTCTGGATGTCCAATTTTTGCTGTGCTGTGTCTAGTTGAGATTAAATGAACACCGTGGATAGTTGTCAGCTAGTTGCAACATTGAAATGCAGAAATAAGCACTTTTCCATAAACAAGCTCTAAATCATGTTTGAAGCACTCTGGATAAAAAAATGTTTTTGTTATGTTTATTCGAGATGTTATGAAAACACTGTAGACTGTTTTCAGCAAGTTACAACATTGAAATGCAGAAATAAGCACTTTTCCATAAACAAGCTCTAAATCATGTTTGAAGAACTCTGGATGTCCAATTTTTGCTGTGCTGTGTCTAGTTGAGATTAAATGAACACCGTGGATAGTTTTCAGCAAGTTGCAACATTGAAATACAGAAATAAGCACTTTTCCATAAACAAGCTCTAAATCATGTTTGATGCACTCTGGATGTCCAATTTTTGCTCTGCTGTGTCTAGGTTGAGATTAAATGAACACCGTGGATAGTTTTCAGCTAGTTGCAACATTGAAATGCAGAAATAAGCACTTTTCCATAAACAAGCTCTAAATCATGTTTGATGCACTCTGGATTGCCAATTTTTGCTGTGCTGTCTTATTTGAGATGAACTGAACATTGTGGACAGTTTTCAGCAAGTTGCAACATGGAAATACAGAAATAAGCACTTTTCCATAAACAAGTTCTAAATCATGTTTGATGCACTCTGGAAGTATTTTGTTTGCAGAACTGTTTAAACTAGATTATAGGGACACTGTGGACAGTTTTCAGCAAGTTGCAGCATTGAAATACAGAAATAACCACTTTTCCATAAACAAGCTCTAAATCATGTTTGATGCACTCTGGAAGTATTTTGTTTGCAGAACTGTTTAAACTAGATGATAGGAACACTGTGGACAATTTTCAGCAAGTTGCAGCATTGAAATACAGAAATAACCACTTTTCCATGAAAAAGCTCTAAAATCATGTTTGATGCACTCTGGATGTCCAATTTTTGCAGTGCTGTTTATTTGAGATGAACTGAACATTGTGGACAGTTTTCAGCAAGTTGCAACATGGAAATACAGAAATAAGCACTTTTCCATAAACAAGCTCTAAATCATGTTTGATGCACTCTGGATGTCCAATTTTTGCTGTGCTGTGTCTAGTTGAGATTAAATGAACACCGTGGATAGTTGTCAGCTAGTTGCAACATTGAAATGCAGAAATAAGCACTTTTCCATAAACAAGCTCTAAATCATGTTTGAAGCACTCTGGATAAAAAATGTTTTTGTTATGTTTATTCGAGATGTTATGAAAACACTGTAGACTGTTTTCAGCAAGTTACAACATTGAAATGCAGAAATAAGCACTTTTCCATAAACAAGCTCTAAATCATGTTTGAAGAACTCTGGATGTCCAATTTTTGCTGTGCTGTGTCTAGTTGAGATTAAATGAACACCGTGGATAGTTTTCAGCAAGTTGCAACATTGAAATACAGAAATAAGCACTTTTCCATAAACAAGCTCTAAATCATGTTTGATGCACTCTGGATGTCCAATTTTTGCTCTGCTGTGTCTAGGTTGAGATTAAATGAACACCGTGGATAGTTTTCAGCTAGTTGCAACATTGAAATGCAGAAATAAGCACTTTTCCATAAACAAGCTCTAAATCATGTTTGATGCACTCTGGATTGCCAATTTTTGCTGTGCTGTCTTATTTGAGATGAACTGAACATTGTGGACAGTTTTCAGCAAGTTGCAACATGGAAATACAGAAATAAGCACTTTTCCATAAACAAGCTCTAAATCATGTTTGATTGCACTCTGGATAAAACTTTGTTTTGTTATGTTTGTTCGAGATGTTATGAAAACACTGTAGAATGCATGAATAAGCACTTTTCCATAAACAAGCTCTAAATCATGTTTGCTGCACTCTGGAAGTATTTTGTTTGCAGAACTGTTTACACTAGATTATAGGGACACTGTGGACAATTTTCAGCAAGTTGCAGCATTGAAATACAGAAATAACCACTTTTCCATGAACAAGCTCTAAAATCATGTTTGATGCACTCTGGATGTCCAATTTATGCTGTGCTATTTATTTGAGATGAACTGAACATTGTGGACAGTTTTCTGCAAGTTTGCAACATGGAAATACAGAAATAAGCACTATTCCATAAACAAGCTCTAAATCATGTTTGATGCACTCTGGATTGCCAATTTTTGCTGTGCTGTCTTATTTGAGATGAACTGAACATTGTGGACAGTTTTCAGCAAGTTGCAAAATGGAAATACAGAAATAAGCACTTTTCCATAAACAAGTTCTAAATCATGTTTGCTGCACCTCTGGAAGTATTTTGTTTGCAGAACTGTTTAAACTAGATTATAGGGACACTGTGGACAATTTTCAGCAAGTTGCAGCATTGAAATACAGAAATAACCACTTTTCCATAACAAGCTCTAAATCATGTTTGATGCATTCTGGATAAAACTTTGTTTTGTTATGTTTATTCGAGATGTTATGAAAACACTGTAGAATGCATGAATAAGCACTTTTCCATAAACAAGCTCTAAATCATTTTTGATGCACTCTGGATGTCCAATTTTTGCTGTGCTGTGTCTAGTTGAGATAAAATGAACGCCGTGGACAGTTTTCAGCAAGTTGCAACATTGAAATACAGAAATAAGCACTTTTCCATAAACAAGTTCTAAATCATGTTTGATGCACTCTGGAAGTATTTTGTTTGCAGAACTGTTTAAACTAGATTATAGGGACACTGTGGACAGTTTTCAGCAAGTTGCAGCATTGAAATACAGAAATAACCACTTTTCCATAAACAAGCTCTAAATCATGTTTGATGCACTCTGGAAGTATTTTGTTTGCAGAACTGTTTAAACTAGATGATAGGAACACTGTGGACAATTTTCAGCAAGTTGCAGCATTGAAATACAGAAATAACCACTTTTCCATGAACAAGCTCTAAAATCATGTTTGATGCACTCTGGATGTCCAATTTTTGCTGTGCTGTTTATTTGAGATGAACTGAACATTGTGGACAGTTTTCAGCAAGTTGCAACATGGAAATACAGAAATAAGCACTTTTCCATAAACAAGCTCTAAATCATGTTTGATGCACTCTGGATGTCCAATTTTTGCTGTGCTGTGTCTAGTTGAGATTAAATGAACACCGTGGATAGTTGTCAGCTAGTTGCAACATTGAAATGCAGAAATAAGCACTTTTCCATAAACAAGCTCTAAATCATGTTTGAAGCACTCTGGATAAAAAAATGTTTTTGTTATGTTTATTCGAGATGTTATGAAAACACTGTAGACTGTTTTCAGCAAGTTACAACATTGAAATGCAGAAATAAGCACTTTTCCATAAACAAGCTCTAAATCATGTTTGAAGAACTCTGGATGTCCAATTTTTGCTGTGCTGTGTCTAGTTGAGATTAAATGAACACCGTGGATAGTTTTCAGCAAGTTGCAACATTGAAATACAGAAATAAGCACTTTTCCATAAACAAGCTCTAAATCATGTTTGATGAACTCTGGATGTCCAATTTTTGCTCTGCTGTGTCTAGGTTGAGATTAAATGAACACCGTGGATAGTTTTCAGCTAGTTGCAACATTGAAATGCAGAAATAAGCACTTTTCCATAAACAAGCTCTAAATCATGTTTGATGCACTCTGGATTGCCAATTTTTGCTGTGCTGTCTTATTTGAGATGAACTGAACATTGTGGACAGTTTTCAGCAAGTTGCAACATGGAAATACAGAAATAAGCACTTTTCCATAAACAAGCTCTAAATCATGTTTGATTGCACTCTGGATAAAACTTTGTTTTGTTATGTTTGTTCGAGATGTTATGAAAACACTGTAAAATGCATGAATAAGCACTTTTCCATAAACAAGCTCTAAATCATGTTTGCTGCACTCTGGAAGTATTTTGTTTGCAGAACTGTTTAAACTAGATTATAGGGACACTGTGGACAGTTTTCAGCCAGTTGCAGCATTGAAATACAGAAATAACCACTTTTCCATGAACAAGCTCTAAAATCATGTTTGCTGCACTCTGGAAGTATTTTGTTTGCAGAACTGTTTACACTAGATTATAGGGACACTGTGGACAATTTTCAGCAAGTTGCAGCATTGAAATACAGAAATAACCACTTTTCCATGAACAAGCTCTAAAATCATGTTTGATGCACTCTGGATGTCCAATTTATGCTGTGCTGTTTATTTGAGATGAACTGAACATTGTGGACAGTTTTCAGCAAGTTTGCAACATGGAAATACAGAAATAAGCACTATTCCATAAACAAGCTCTAAATCATGTTTGATGCACTCTGGATTGCCAATTTTTGCTGTGCTGTGTCTAGTTGAGATAAAATGAACGCCGTGGACAGTTTTCAGCAAGTTGCAACATTGAAATACAGAAATAAGCACTTTTCCATAAACAAGCTCTAAATCATGTTTGATGCACTCTGGATGTCCAATTTTTGCTGTGCTGTCTTATTTGAGATGAACTGAACATTGTGGACAGTTTTCAGCAAGTTGCAACATGGAAATACAGAAATAAGCACTTTTCCATAAACAAGTTCTAAATCATGTTTGCTGCACCTCTGGAAGTATTTTGTTTGCAGAACTGTTTAAACTAGATTATAGGGACACTGTGGACAATTTTCAGCAAGTTGCAGCATTGAAATACAGAAATAACCACTTTTCCATAAACAAGCTCTAAATCATGTTTGATGCACTCTGGATGTCCAATTTTTGCTGTGGTGTGTCTAGTTGAGATAAAATGAACGCCGTGGATAGTTGTCAGCTAGTTGCAACATTGAAATGCAGAAATAAGCACTTTTCCATAAACAAGCTCTAAATCATGTTTGAAGAACTCTGGATGTCCAATTTTTGCTGTGCTGTGTCTAGTTGAGATTAAATGAACACCGTGGATAGTTTTCAGCAAGTTGCAACATTGAAATACAGAAATAAGCACTTTTCCATAAACAAGCTCTAAATCATGTTTGATGCACTCTGGATGTCCAATTTCAGCTGTGCTGTCTTTTTTGAGATGAACTGAACATTGTGGACAGTTTTCAGCAAGTTGCAACATTGAAATGCAGAAATAAGCACTTTTCCATAAACAAGCTCTAAATCATGTTTGATTGCACTCTGGATAAAACTTTGTTTTGTTATGTTTGTTCGAGATGTTATGAAAACACTGTAAAATGCATGAATAAGCACTTTTCCATAAACAAGCTCTAAATCATGTTTGCTGCACTCTGGAAGTATTTTGTTTGCAGAACTGTTTAAACTAGATTATAGGGACACTGTGGACAGTTTTCAGCCAGTTGCAGCATTGAAATACAGAAATAACCACTTTTCCATGAACAAGCTCTAAAATCATGTTTGCTGCACTCTGGAAGTATTTTGTTTGCAGAACTGTTTACACTAGATTATAGGGACACTGTGGACAATTTTCAGCAAGTTGCAGCATTGAAATACAGAAATAACCACTTTTCCATGAACAAGCTCTAAAATCATGTTTGATGCACTCTGGATGTCCAATTTATGCTGTGCTGTTTATTTGAGATGAACTGAACATTGTGGACAGTTTTCAGCAAGTTTGCAACATGGAAATACAGAAATAAGCACTATTCCATAAACAAGCTCTAAATCATGTTTGATGCACTCTGGATTGCCAATTTTTGCTGTGCTGTCTTATTTGAGATGAACTGAACATTGTGGACAGTTTTCAGCAAGTTGCAGCATTGAAATACAGAAATAACCACTTTTCCATAAACAAGCTCTAAATCATGTTTGATGCATTCTGGATAAAACTTTGTTTTGTTATGTTTATTCGAGATCTTATGAAAACACTGTAGAATGCATGAATAAGCACTTTTCCATAAACAAGCTCTAAATCATGTTTGCTGCACTCTGGATGCAATGTTTTTTCCAGAACTGTTTAAACTAGATGATAGGAACACTGTGGACAATTTTCAGCAAGTTGCAGCATTGAAATAAAGAAATAACCACTTTTCCATGAACAAGCTCTAAATCATGTTTGATGCACTCTGGATGTCCAATTTTTGCTGTGCTGTCTTATTTGAGATGAACTGAACATTGTGGACAGTTTTCAGCAAGTTGCAACATGGAAATACAGAAATAAGCACTATTCCATAAACAAGCTCTAAATCATGTTTGATTGCACTCTGGATGCAATGTTTTTTCCAGAACTGTTTAAACTAGATGATAGGAACACTGTGGATAGTTTTCAGCAAGTTGCAACATTGAAATACAGAAATAAGCACTTTTCCATAAACAAGCTCTAAATCATGTTTGATGCACTCTGGATGTCCAATTTTTGCTCTGCTGTGTCTAGGTTGAGATTAAATGAACACCGTGGATAGTTTTCAGCTAGTTGCAACATTGAAATGCAGAAATAAGCACTTTTCCATAAACAAGCTCTAAATCATGTTTGATGCACTCTGGATTGCCAATTTTTGCTGTGCTGTCTTATTTGAGATGAACTGAACATTGTGGACAGTTTTCAGCAAGTTGCAACATGGAAATACAGAAATAAGCACTTTTCCATAAACAAGCTCTAAATCATGTTTGATTGCACTCTGGATAAAACTTTGTTTTGTTATGTTTGTTCGAGATGTTATGAAAACACTGTAGAATGCATGAATAAGCACTTTTCCATAAACAAGCTCTAAATCATGTTTGCTGCACTCTGGAAGTATTTTGTTTGCAGAACTGTTTACACTAGATTATAGGGACACTGTGGACAATTTTCAGCAAGTTGCAGCATTGAAATACAGAAATAACCACTTTTCCATGAACAAGCTCTAAAATCATGTTTGATGCACTCTGGATGTCCAATTTATGCTGTGCTATTTATTTGAGATGAACTGAACATTGTGGACAGTTTTCTGCAAGTTTGCAACATGGAAATACAGAAATAAGCACTATTCCATAAACAAGCTCTAAATCATGTTTGATGCACTCTGGATTGCCAATTTTTGCTGTGCTGTCTTATTTGAGATGAACTGAACATTGTGGACAGTTTTCAGCAAGTTGCAAAATGGAAATACAGAAATAAGCACTTTTCCATAAACAAGTTCTAAATCATGTTTGCTGCACCTCTGGAAGTATTTTGTTTGCAGAACTGTTTAAACTAGATTATAGGGACACTGTGGACAATTTTCAGCAAGTTGCAGCATTGAAATACAGAAATAACCACTTTTCCATAAACAAGCTCTAAATCATGTTTGATGCATTCTGGATAAAACTTTGTTTTGTTATGTTTATTCGAGATGTTATGAAAACACTGTAGAATGCATGAATAAGCACTTTTCCATAAACAAGCTCTAAATCATTTTTGATGCACTCTGGATGTCCAATTTTTGCTGTGCTGTGTCTAGTTGAGATAAAATGAACGCCGTGGACAGTTTTCAGCAAGTTGCAACATTGAAATACAGAAATAAGCACTTTTCCATAAACAAGTTCTAAATCATGTTTGATGCACTCTGGAAGTATTTTGTTTGCAGAACTGTTTAAACTAGATTATAGGGACACTGTGGACAGTTTTCAGCAAGTTGCAGCATTGAAATACAGAAATAACCACTTTTCCATAAACAAGCTCTAAATCATGTTTGATGCACTCTGGAAGTATTTTGTTTGCAGAACTGTTTAAACTAGATGATAGGAACACTGTGGACAATTTTCAGCAAGTTGCAGCATTGAAATACAGAAATAACCACTTTTCCATGAACAAGCTCTAAAATCATGTTTGATGCACTCTGGATGTCCAATTTTTGCTGTGCTGTTTATTTGAGATGAACTGAACATTGTGGACAGTTTTCAGCAAGTTGCAACATGGAAATACAGAAATAAGCACTTTTCCATAAACAAGCTCTAAATCATGTTTGATGCACTCTGGATGTCCAATTTTTGCTGTGCTGTGTCTAGTTGAGATTAAATGAACACCGTGGATAGTTGTCAGCTAGTTGCAACATTGAAATGCAGAAATAAGCACTTTTCCATAAACAAGCTCTAAATCATGTTTGAAGCACTCTGGATAAAAAAATGTTTTTGTTATGTTTATTCGAGATGTTATGAAAACACTGTAGACTGTTTTCAGCAAGTTACAACATTGAAATGCAGAAATAAGCACTTTTCCATAAACAAGCTCTAAATCATGTTTGAAGAACTCTGGATGTCCAATTTTTGCTGTGCTGTGTCTAGTTGAGATTAAATGAACACCGTGGATAGTTTTCAGCAAGTTGCAACATTGAAATACAGAAATAAGCACTTTTCCATAAACAAGCTCTAAATCATGTTTGATGCACTCTGGATGTCCAATTTTTGCTCTGCTGTGTCTAGGTTGAGATTAAATGAACACCGTGGATAGTTTTCAGCTAGTTGCAACATTGAAATGCAGAAATAAGCACTTTTCCATAAACAAGCTCTAAATCATGTTTGATGCACTCTGGATTGCCAATTTTTGCTGTGCTGTCTTATTTGAGATGAACTGAACATTGTGGACAGTTTTCAGCAAGTTGCAACATGGAAATACAGAAATAAGCACTTTTCCATAAACAAGCTCTAAATCATGTTTGATTGCACTCTGGATAAAACTTTGTTTTGTTATGTTTGTTCGAGATGTTATGAAAACACTGTAAAATGCATGAATAAGCACTTTTCCATAAACAAGCTCTAAATCATGTTTGCTGCACTCTGGAAGTATTTTGTTTGCAGAACTGTTTAAACTAGATTATAGGGACACTGTGGACAGTTTTCAGCCAGTTGCAGCATTGAAATACAGAAATAACCACTTTTCCATGAACAAGCTCTAAAATCATGTTTGCTGCACTCTGGAAGTATTTTGTTTGCAGAACTGTTTACACTAGATTATAGGGACACTGTGGACAATTTTCAGCAAGTTGCAGCATTGAAATACAGAAATAACCACTTTTCCATGAACAAGCTCTAAAATCATGTTTGATGCACTCTGGATGTCCAATTTATGCTGTGCTGTTTATTTGAGATGAACTGAACATTGTGGACAGTTTTCAGCAAGTTTGCAACATGGAAATACAGAAATAAGCACTATTCCATAAACAAGCTCTAAATCATGTTTGATGCACTCTGGATTGCCAATTTTTGCTGTGCTGTGTCTAGTTGAGATAAAATGAACGCCGTGGACAGTTTTCAGCAAGTTGCAACATTGAAATACAGAAATAAGCACTTTTCCATAAACAAGCTCTAAATCATGTTTGATGCACTCTGGATGTCCAATTTTTGCTGTGCTGTCTTATTTGAGATGAACTGAACATTGTGGACAGTTTTCAGCAAGTTGCAACATGGAAATACAGAAATAAGCACTTTTCCATAAACAAGTTCTAAATCATGTTTGCTGCACCTCTGGAAGTATTTTGTTTGCAGAACTGTTTAAACTAGATTATAGGGACACTGTGGACAATTTTCAGCAAGTTGCAGCATTGAAATACAGAAATAACCACTTTTCCATAAACAAGCTCTAAATCATGTTTGATGCACTCTGGATGTCCAATTTTTGCTGTGGTGTGTCTAGTTGAGATAAAATGAACGCCGTGGATAGTTGTCAGCTAGTTGCAACATTGAAATGCAGAAATAAGCACTTTTCCATAAACAAGCTCTAAATCATGTTTGAAGAACTCTGGATGTCCAATTTTTGCTGTGCTGTGTCTAGTTGAGATTAAATGAACACCGTGGATAGTTTTCAGCAAGTTGCAACATTGAAATACAGAAATAAGCACTTTTCCATAAACAAGCTCTAAATCATGTTTGATGCACTCTGGATGTCCAATTTCAGCTGTGCTGTCTTTTTGAGATGAACTGAACATTGTGGACAGTTTTCAGCAAGTTGCAACATTGAAATGCAGAAATAAGCACTTTTCCATAAACAAGCTCTAAATCATGTTTGATTGCACTCTGGATAAAACTTTGTTTTGTTATGTTTGTTCGAGATGTTATGAAAACACTGTAAAATGCATGAATAAGCACTTTTCCATAAACAAGCTCTAAATCATGTTTGCTGCACTCTGGAAGTATTTTGTTTGCAGAACTGTTTAAACTAGATTATAGGGACACTGTGGACAGTTTTCAGCCAGTTGCAGCATTGAAATACAGAAATAACCACTTTTCCATGAACAAGCTCTAAAATCATGTTTGCTGCACTCTGGAAGTATTTTGTTTGCAGAACTGTTTACACTAGATTATAGGGACACTGTGGACAATTTTCAGCAAGTTGCAGCATTGAAATACAGAAATAACCACTTTTCCATGAACAAGCTCTAAAATCATGTTTGATGCACTCTGGATGTCCAATTTATGCTGTGCTGTTTATTTGAGATGAACTGAACATTGTGGACAGTTTTCAGCAAGTTTGCAACATGGAAATACAGAAATAAGCACTATTCCATAAACAAGCTCTAAATCATGTTTGATGCACTCTGGATTGCCAATTTTTGCTGTGCTGTCTTATTTGAGATGAACTGAACATTGTGGACAGTTTTCAGCAAGTTGCAGCATTGAAATACAGAAATAACCACTTTTCCATAAACAAGCTCTAAATCATGTTTGATGCATTCTGGATAAAACTTTGTTTTGTTATGTTTATTCGAGATCTTATGAAAACACTGTAGAATGCATGAATAAGCACTTTTCCATAAACAAGCTCTAAATCATGTTTGCTGCACTCTGGATGCAATGTTTTTTCCAGAACTGTTTAAACTAGATGATAGGAACACTGTGGACAATTTTCAGCAAGTTGCAGCATTGAAATAAAGAAATAACCACTTTTCCATGAACAAGCTCTAAATCATGTTTGATGCACTCTGGATGTCCAATTTTTGCTGTGCTGTCTTATTTGAGATGAACTGAACATTGTGGACAGTTTTCAGCAAGTTGCAACATGGAAATACAGAAATAAGCACTATTCCATAAACAAGCTCTAAATCATGTTTGATTGCACTCTGGATGCAATGTTTTTTCCAGAACTGTTTAAACTAGATGATAGGAACACTGTGGACAATTTTCAGCAAGTTGCAACATGGAAATACAGAAATAAGCACTTTTCCATAAACAAGTTCTAAATCATGTTTGCTGCACCTCTGGAAGTATTTTGTTTGCAGAACTGTTTAAACTAGATTATAGGGACACTGTGGACAATTTTCAGCAAGTTGCAGCATTGAAATACAGAAATAACCACTTTTCCATAAACAAGCTCTAAATCATGTTTGATGCACTCTGGATGTCCAATTTTTGCTGTGCTGTGTCTAGTTGAGATAAAATGAACTCCGTGGACAGTTTTCAGCAAGTTGCAACATTGAAATACAGAAATAAGCACTTTTCCATAAACAAGCTCTAAATCATGTTTGAAGCACTCTGGATAAAAAAAATGTTTTTGTTATGTTTATTCGAGATGTTATGAAAACACTGTAGACTGTTTTCAGCAAGTTACAACATTGAAATGCAGAAATAAGCACTTTTCCATAAACAAGCTCTAAATCATGTTTGATGCATTCTGGATGTCCAATTTTTGCTGTGCTGTGTCTAGTTGAGATAAAAATTAACGCCGTGGACAGTTTTCAGCAAGTTGCAACATTGAAATACAGAAATAAGCACTTTTCCATAAACAAGCTCTAAATCATGTTTGATGCACTCTGGATAAAAAAATGTTTTTGTTATGTTTATTCGAGATGTTATGAAAACACTGTAGACTGTTTTCAGCAAGTTACAACATTGAAATGCAGAAATAAGCACTTTTCCATAAACAAGCTCTAAATCATGTTTGAAGAACTCTGGATGTCCAATTTTTGCTGTGCTGTGTCTAGTTGAGATTAAATGAACACCGTGGATAGTTTTCAGCAAGTTGCAACATTGAAATACAGAAATAAGCACTTTTCCATAAACAAGCTCTAAATCATGTTTGATGCACTCTGGATGTCCAATTTTTGCTCTGCTGTGTCTAGGTTGAGATTAAATGAACACCGTGGATAGTTTTCAGCTAGTTGCAACATTGAAATGCAGAAATAAGCACTTTTCCATAAACAAGCTCTAAATCATGTTTGATGCACTCTGGATTGCCAATTTTTGCTGTGCTGTCTTATTTGAGATGAACTGAACATTGTGGACAGTTTTCAGCAAGTTGCAACATGGAAATACAGAAATAAGCACTTTTCCATAAACAAGCTCTAAATCATGTTTGATTGCACTCTGGATAAAACTTTGTTTTGTTATGTTTATTCGAGATGTTATGAAAACACTGTAGAATGCATGAATAAGCACTTTTCCATAAACAAGCTCTAAATCATGTTTGCTGCACTCTGGAAGTATTTTGTTTGCAGAACTGTTTACACTAGATTATAGGGACACTGCGGACAATTTTCAGCAAGTTGCAGCATTGAAATACAGAAATAACCACTTTTCCATGAACAAGCTCTAAAATCATGTTTGATGCACTCTGGATGTCCAATTTATGCTGTGCTGTTTATTTGAGATGAACTGAACATTGTGGACAGTTTTCAGCAAGTTTGCAATATGGAAATACAGAAATAAGCACTATTCCATAAACAAGCTCTAAATCATGTTTGATGCACTCTGGATTGCCAATTTTTGCTGTGCTGTCTTATTTGAGATGAACTGAACATTGTGGACAGTTTTCAGCAAGTTGCAACATGGAAATACAGAAATAAGCACTTTTCCATAAACAAGTTCTAAATCATGTTTGCTGCACCTCTGGAAGTATTTTGTTTGCAGAACTGTTTAAACTAGATTATAGGGACACTGTGGACAATTTTCAGCAAGTTGCAGCATTGAAATACAGAAATAACCACTTTTCCATAAACAAGCTCTAAATCATGTTTGATGCACTCTGGATGTCCAATTTTTGCTGTGGTGTGTCTAGTTGAGATAAAATGAACGCCGTTGATAGTTGTCAGCTAGTTGCAACATTGAAATGCAGAAATAAGCACTTTTCCATAAACAAGCTCTAAATCATGTTTGAAGAACTCTGGATGTCCAATTTTTGCTGTGCTGTGTCTAGTTGAGATTAAATGAACACCGTGGATAGTTTTCAGCAAGTTGCAACATTGAAATACAGAAATAAGCACTTTTCCATAAACAAGCTCTAAATCATGTTTGATGCACTCTGGATGTCCAATTTTAGCTGTGCTGTCTTTTTTGAGATGAACTGAACATTGTGGACAGTTTTCAGCAAGTTGCAACATTGAAATGCAGAAATAAGCACTTTTCCATAAACAAGCTCTAAATCATGTTTGATTGCACTCTGGATAAAACTTTGTTTTGTTATGTTTGTTCGAGATGTTATGAAAACACTGTAGAATGCATGAATAAGCACTTTTCCATAAACAAGCTCTAAATCATGTTTGCTGCACTCTGGAAGTATTTTGTTTGCAGAACTGTTTAAACTAGATTATAGGGACACTGTGGACAGTTTTCAGCCAGTTGCAGCATTGAAATACAGAAATAACCACTTTTCCATGAACAAGCTCTAAAATCATGTTTGATGCACTCTGGATGTCCAATTTATGCTGTGCTGTTTATTTGAGATGAACTGAACATTGTGGACAGTTTTCAGCAAGTTTGCAACATGGAAATACAGAAATAAGCACTATTCCATAAACAAGCTCTAAATCATGTTTGATGCACTCTGGATTGCCAATTTTTGCTGTGCTGTCTTATTTGAGATGAACTGAACATTGTGGACAGTTTTCAGCAAGTTGCAGCATTGAAATACAGAAATAACCACTTTTCCATAAACAAGCTCTAAATCATGTTTGATGCATTCTGGATAAAACTTTGTTTTGTTATGTTTATTCGAGATGTTATGAAAACACTGTAGAATGCATGAATAAGCACTTTTCCATAAACAAGCTCTAAATCATGTTTGCTGCACTCTGGATGCAATGTTTTTTCCAGAACTGTTTAAACTAGATGATAGGAACACTGTGGACAATTTTCAGCAAGTTGCAGCATTGAAATAAAGAAATAACCACTTTTCCATGAACAAGCTCTAAATCATGTTTGATGCACTCTGGATGTCCAATTTTTGCTGTGCTGTCTTATTTGAGATGAACTGAACATTGTGGACAGTTTTCAGCAAGTTGCAACATGGAAATACAGAAATAAGCACTATTCCATAAACAAGCTCTAAATCATGTTTGATTGCACTCTGGATGCAATGTTTTTTCCAGAACTGTTTAAACTAGATGATAGGAACACTGTGGACAATTTTCAGCAAGTTGCAACATGGAAATACAGAAATAAGCACTTTTCCATAAACAAGTTCTAAATCATGTTTGCTGCACCTCTGGAAGTATTTTGTTTGCAGAACTGTTTAAACTAGATTATAGGGACACTGTGGACAATTTTCAGCAAGTTGCAGCATTGAAATACAGAAATAACCACTTTTCCATAAACAAGCTCTAAATCATGTTTGATGCACTCTGGATGTCCAATTTTTGCTGTGCTGTGTCTAGTTGAGATAAAATGAACTCCGTGGACAGTTTTCAGCAAGTTGCAACATTGAAATACAGAAATAAGCACTTTTCCATAAACAAGCTCTAAATCATGTTTGAAGCACTCTGGATAAAAAAATGTTTTTGTTATGTTTATTCGAGATGTTATGAAAACACTGTAGACTGTTTTCAGCAAGTTACAACATTGAAATGCAGAAATAAGCACTTTTCCATAAACAAGCTCTAAATCATGTTTGATGCACTCTGGATGTCCAATTTTTGCTGTGCTGTGTCTAGTTGAGATAAAATGAACGCCGTGGACAGTTTTCAGCAAGTTGCAACATTGAAATACAGAAATAAGCACTTTTCCATAAACAAGCTCTAAATCATGTTTGAAGCACTCTGGATAAAAAAATGTTTTTGTTATGTTTATTCGAGATGTTATGAAAACACTGTAGACTGTTTTCAGCAAGTTACAACATTGAAATGCAGAAATAAGCACTTTTCCATAAACAAGCTCTAAATCATGTTTGAAGCACTCTGGATGTCCAATTTTTGCTGTGCTGTGTCTAGTTGAGATTAAATGAACACCGTGGATAGTTTTCAGCAAGTTGCAACATTGAAATACAGAAATAAGCACTTTTCCATAAACAAGCTCTAAATCATGTTTGATGCACTCTGGATGTCCAATTTTTGCTCTGCTGTGTCTAGGTTGAGATTAAATGAACACCGTGGATCGTTTTCAGCTAGTTGCAACATTGAAATACAGAAATAACCACTTTTCCATGAACAAGCTCTAAAATCATGTTTGATGCACTCTGGATGTCCAATTTTTGCTGTGCTGTTTATTTGAGATGAACTGAACATTGTGGACAGTTTTCAGCAAGTTGCAACATGGAAATACAGAAATAAGCACTTTTCCATAAACAAGCTCTAAATCATGTTTGATGCACTCTGGATGTCCAATTTTTGCTGTGCTGTGTCTAGTTGAGATTAAATGAACACCGTGGATAGTTGTCAGCTAGTTGCAACATTGAAATGCAGAAATAAGCACTTTTCCATAAACAAGCTCTAAATCATGTTTGAAGCACTCTGGATAAAAAAATGTTTTTGTTATGTTTATTCGAGATGTTATGAAAACACTGTAGACTGTTTTCAGCAAGTTACAACATTGAAATGCAGAAATAAGCACTTTTCCATAAACAAGCTCTAAATCATGTTTGAAGAACTCTGGATGTCCAATTTTTGCTGTGCTGTGTCTAGTTGAGATTAAATGAACACCGTGGATAGTTTTCAGCAAGTTGCAACATTGAAATACAGAAATAAGCACTTTTCCATAAACAAGCTCTAAATCATGTTTGATGCACCTCTGGAAGTATTTTGTTTGCAGAACTGTTTAAACTAGATTATAGGGACACTGTGGACAATTTTCAGCAAGTTGCAGCATTGAAATACAGAAATAACCACTTTTCCATAAACAAGCTCTAAATCATGTTTGATGCACTCTGGATGTCCAATTTATGCTGTGCTGTTTATTTGAAATGAACTGAACATTGTGGACAGTTTTCAGCAAGTGACAACATTGAAATGCAGAAATAAGCACTTTTCCATAAACAAGCTCTAAATCATGTTTGATGCACTCTGGATGTCCAATTTTTGCTGTGCTGTGTCTAGTTGAGATTAAATGAACACCGTGGATAGTTGTCAGCTAGTTGCAACATTGAAATGCAGAAATAAGCACTTTTCCATAAACAAGCTCTAAATCATGTTTGAAGCACTCTGGATAAAAAAATGTTTTTGTTATGTTTATTCGAGATGTTATGAAAACACTGTAGACTGTTTTCAGCAAGTTACAACATTGAAATGCAGAAATAAGCACTTTTCCATAAACAAGCTCTAAATCATGTTTGATGCACTCTGGATGTCCAATTTTTGCTGTGCTGTGTCTAGTTGAGATAAAATGAACGCCGTGGACAGTTTTCAGCAAGTTGCAACATTGAAATACAGAAATAAGCACTTTTCCATAAACAAGCTCTAAATCATGTTTGAAGCACTCTGGATAAAAAAATGTTTTTGTTATGTTTATTCGAGATGTTATGAAAACACTGTAGACTGTTTTCAGCAAGTTACAACATTGAAATGCAGAAATAAGCACTTTTCCATAAACAAGCTCTAAATCATGTTTGAAGCACTCTGGATGTCCAATTTTTGCTGTGCTGTGTCTAGTTGAGATTAAATGAACACCGTGGATAGTTTTCAGCAAGTTGCAACATTGAAATACAGAAATAAGCACTTTTCCATAAACAAGCTCTAAATCATGTTTGATGCACTCTGGATGTCCAATTTTTGCTCTGCTGTGTCTAGGTTGAGATTAAATGAACACCGTGGATCGTTTTCAGCTAGTTGCAACATTGAAATACAGAAATAACCACTTTTCCATGAACAAGCTCTAAAATCATGTTTGATGCACTCTGGATGTCCAATTTTTGCTGTGCTGTTTATTTGAGATGAACTGAACATTGTGGACAGTTTTCAGCAAGTTGCAACATGGAAATACAGAAATAAGCACTTTTCCATAAACAAGCTCTAAATCATGTTTGATGCACTCTGGATGTCCAATTTTTGCTGTGCTGTGTCTAGTTGAGATTAAATGAACACCGTGGATAGTTGTCAGCTAGTTGCAACATTGAAATGCAGAAATAAGCACTTTTCCATAAACAAGCTCTAAATCATGTTTGAAGCACTCTGGATAAAAAAATGTTTTTGTTATGTTTATTCGAGATGTTATGAAAACACTGTAGACTGTTTTCAGCAAGTTACAACATTGAAATGCAGAAATAAGCACTTTTCCATAAACAAGCTCTAAATCATGTTTGAAGAACTCTGGATGTCCAATTTTTGCTGTGCTGTGTCTAGTTGAGATTAAATGAACACCGTGGATAGTTTTCAGCAAGTTGCAACATTGAAATACAGAAATAAGCACTTTTCCATAAACAAGCTCTAAATCATGTTTGATGCACCTCTGGAAGTATTTTGTTTGCAGAACTGTTTAAACTAGATTATAGGGACACTGTGGACAATTTTCAGCAAGTTGCAGCATTGAAATACAGAAATAACCACTTTTCCATAAACAAGCTCTAAATCATGTTTGATGCATTCTGGATAAAACTTTGTTTTGTTATGTTTATTCGAGATGTTATGAAAACACTGTAGAATGCATGAATAAGCACTTTTCCATAAACAAGCTCTAAATCATGTTTGCTGCACTCTGGAAGTATTTTGTTTGCAGAACTGTTTAAACTAGATTATAGGGACACTGTGGACAATTTTCAGAAAGTTGCAGCATTGAAATACAGAAATAACCACTTTTCCATGAACAAGCTCTAAAATCATGTTTGCTGCACTCTGGAAGTATTTTGTTTGCAGAACTGTTTACACTAGATTATAGGGACACTGTGGACAATTTTTAGCAAGTTGCAGCATTGAAATACAGAAATAACCACTTTTCCATGAACAAGCTCTAAAATCATGTTTGATGCCCTCTGGATGTCCAATTTATGCTGTGCTATTTATTTGAGATGAACTGAACATTGTGGACAGTTTTCTGCAAGTTTGCAACATGGAAATACAGAAATAAGCACTATTCCATAAACAAGCTCTAAATCATGTTTGATGCACTCTGGATTGCCAATTTTTGCTGTGCTGTCTTATTTGAGATGAACTGAACATTGTGGACAGTTTTCAGCAAGTTGCAAAATGGAAATACAGAAATAAGCACTTTTCCATAAACAAGTTCTAAATCATGTTTGCTGCACCTCTGGAAGTATTTTGTTTGCAGAACTGTTTAAACTAGATTATAGGGACACTGTGGACAATTTTCAGCAAGTTGCAGCATTGAAATACAGAAATAACCACTTTTCCATGAACAAGCTCTAAAATCATGTTTGATGCACTCTGGATGTCCAATTTATGCTGTGCTGTTTATTTGAGATGAACTGAACATTGTGGACAGTTTTCAGCAAGTTGCAAAATGGAAATACAGAAATAAGCACTTTTCCATAAACAAGTTCTAAATCATGTTTGCTGCACCTCTGGAAGTATTTTGTTTGCAGAACTGTTTAAACTAGATTATAGGGACACTGTGGACAATTTTCAGCAAGTTGCAGCATTGAAATACAGAAATAACCACTTTTCCATAAACAAGCTCTAAATCATGTTTGATGCATTCTGGATAAAACTTTGTTTTGTTATGTTTATTCGAGATGTTATGAAAACACTGTAGAATGCATGAATAAGCACTTTTCCATAAACAAGCTCTAAATCATTTTTGATGCACTCTGGATGTCCAATTTTTGCTGTGCTGTGTCTAGTTGAGATAAAATGAACGCCGTGGACAGTTTTCAGCAAGTTGCAACATTGAAATACAGAAATAAGCACTTTTCCATAAACAAGTTCTAAATCATGTTTGATGCACTCTGGAAGTATTTTGTTTGCAGAACTGTTTAAACTAGATTATAGGGACACTGTGGACAGTTTTCAGCAAGTTGCAGCATTGAAATACAGAAATAACCACTTTTCCATAAACAAGCTCTAAATCATGTTTGATGCACTCTGGAAGTATTTTGTTTGCAGAACTGTTTAAACTAGATGATAGGAACACTGTGGACAATTTTCAGCAAGTTGCAGCATTGAAATACAGAAATAACCACTTTTCCATGAAAAAGCTCTAAAATCATGTTTGATGCACTCTGGATGTCCAATTTTTGCTGTGCTGTTTATTTGAGATGAACTGAACATTGTGGACAGTTTTCAGCAAGTTGCAACATGGAAATACAGAAATAAGCACTTTTCCATAAACAAGCTCTAAATCATGTTTGATGCACTCTGGATGTCCAATTTTTGCTGTGCTGTGTCTAGTTGAGATTAAATGAACACCGTGGATAGTTGTCAGCTAGTTGCAACATTGAAATGCAGAAATAAGCACTTTTCCATAAACAAGCTCTAAATCATGTTTGAAGCACTCTGGATAAAAAAATGTTTTTGTTATGTTTATTCGAGATGTTATGAAAACACTGTAGACTGTTTTCAGCAAGTTACAACATTGAAATGCAGAAATAAGCACTTTTCCATAAACAAGCTCTAAATCATGTTTGAAGAACTCTGGATGTCCAATTTTTGCTGTGCTGTGTCTAGTTGAGATTAAATGAACACCGTGGATAGTTTTCAGCAAGTTGCAACATTGAAATACAGAAATAAGCACTTTTCCATAAACAAGCTCTAAATCATGTTTGATGCACTCTGGATGTCCAATTTTTGCTCTGCTGTGTCTAGGTTGAGATTAAATGAACACCGTGGATAGTTTTCAGCTAGTTGCAACATTGAAATGCAGAAATAAGCACTTTTCCATAAACAAGCTCTAAATCATGTTTGATGCACTCTGGATTGCCAATTTTTGCTGTGCTGTCTTATTTGAGATGAACTGAACATTGTGGACAGTTTTCAGCAAGTTGCAACATGGAAATACAGAAATAAGCACTTTTCCATAAACAAGTTCTAAATCATGTTTGATGCACTCTGGAAGTATTTTGTTTGCAGAACTGTTTAAACTAGATTATAGGGACACTGTGGACAGTTTTCAGCAAGTTGCAGCATTGAAATACAGAAATAACCACTTTTCCATAAACAAGCTCTAAATCATGTTTGATGCACTCTGGAAGTATTTTGTTTGCAGAACTGTTTAAACTAGATGATAGGAACACTGTGGACAATTTTCAGCAAGTTGCAGCATTGAAATACAGAAATAACCACTTTTCCATGAAAAAGCTCTAAAATCATGTTTGATGCACTCTGGATGTCCAATTTTTGCAGTGCTGTTTATTTGAGATGAACTGAACATTGTGGACAGTTTTCAGCAAGTTGCAACATGGAAATACAGAAATAAGCACTTTTCCATAAACAAGCTCTAAATCATGTTTGATGCACTCTGGATGTCCAATTTTTGCTGTGCTGTGTCTAGTTGAGATTAAATGAACACCGTGGATAGTTGTCAGCTAGTTGCAACATTGAAATGCAGAAATAAGCACTTTTCCATAAACAAGCTCTAAATCATGTTTGAAGCACTCTGGATAAAAAAATGTTTTTGTTATGTTTATTCGAGATGTTATGAAAACACTGTAGACTGTTTTCAGCAAGTTACAACATTGAAATGCAGAAATAAGCACTTTTCCATAAACAAGCTCTAAATCATGTTTGAAGAACTCTGGATGTCCAATTTTTGCTGTGCTGTGTCTAGTTGAGATTAAATGAACACCGTGGATAGTTTTCAGCAAGTTGCAACATTGAAATACAGAAATAAGCACTTTTCCATAAACAAGCTCTAAATCATGTTTGATGCACTCTGGATGTCCAATTTTTGCTCTGCTGTGTCTAGGTTGAGATTAAATGAACACCGTGGATAGTTTTCAGCTAGTTGCAACATTGAAATGCAGAAATAAGCACTTTTCCATAAACAAGCTCTAAATCATGTTTGATGCACTCTGGATTGCCAATTTTTGCTGTGCTGTCTTATTTGAGATGAACTGAACATTGTGGACAGTTTTCAGCAAGTTGCAACATGGAAATACAGAAATAAGCACTTTTCCATAAACAAGCTCTAAATCATGTTTGATTGCACTCTGGATAAAACTTTGTTTTGTTATGTTTGTTCGAGATGTTATGAAAACACTGTAGAATGCATGAATAAGCACTTTTCCATAAACAAGCTCTAAATCATGTTTGCTGCACTCTGGAAGTATTTTGTTTGCAGAACTGTTTACACTAGATTATAGGGACACTGTGGACAATTTTCAGCAAGTTGCAGCATTGAAATACAGAAATAACCACTTTTCCATGAACAAGCTCTAAAATCATGTTTGATGCACTCTGGATGTCCAATTTATGCTGTGCTATTTATTTGAGATGAACTGAACATTGTGGACAGTTTTCTGCAAGTTTGCAACATGGAAATACAGAAATAAGCACTATTCCATAAACAAGCTCTAAATCATGTTTGATGCACTCTGGATTGCCAATTTTTGCTGTGCTGTCTTATTTGAGATGAACTGAACATTGTGGACAGTTTTCAGCAAGTTGCAAAATGGAAATACAGAAATAAGCACTTTTCCATAAACAAGTTCTAAATCATGTTTGCTGCACCTCTGGAAGTATTTTGTTTGCAGAACTGTTTAAACTAGATTATAGGGACACTGTGGACAATTTTCAGCAAGTTGCAGCATTGAAATACAGAAATAACCACTTTTCCATAAACAAGCTCTAAATCATGTTTGATGCATTCTGGATAAAACTTTGTTTTGTTATGTTTATTCGAGATGTTATGAAAACACTGTAGAATGCATGAATAAGCACTTTTCCATAAACAAGCTCTAAATCATTTTTGATGCACTCTGGATGTCCAATTTTTGCTGTGCTGTGTCTAGTTGAGATAAAATGAACGCCGTGGACAGTTTTCAGCAAGTTGCAACATTGAAATACAGAAATAAGCACTTTTCCATAAACAAGTTCTAAATCATGTTTGATGCACTCTGGAAGTATTTTGTTTGCAGAACTGTTTAAACTAGATTATAGGGACACTGTGGACAGTTTTCAGCAAGTTGCAGCATTGAAATACAGAAATAACCACTTTTCCATAAACAAGCTCTAAATCATGTTTGATGCACTCTGGAAGTATTTTGTTTGCAGAACTGTTTAAACTAGATGATAGGAACACTGTGGACAATTTTCAGCAAGTTGCAGCATTGAAATACAGAAATAACCACTTTTCCATGAACAAGCTCTAAAATCATGTTTGATGCACTCTGGATGTCCAATTTTTGCTGTGCTGTTTATTTGAGATGAACTGAACATTGTGGACAGTTTTCAGCAAGTTGCAACATGGAAATACAGAAATAAGCACTTTTCCATAAACAAGCTCTAAATCATGTTTGATGCACTCTGGATGTCCAATTTTTGCTGTGCTGTGTCTAGTTGAGATTAAATGAACACCGTGGATAGTTGTCAGCTAGTTGCAACATTGAAATGCAGAAATAAGCACTTTTCCATAAACAAGCTCTAAATCATGTTTGAAGCACTCTGGATAAAAAAATGTTTTTGTTATGTTTATTCGAGATGTTATGAAAACACTGTAGACTGTTTTCAGCAAGTTACAACATTGAAATGCAGAAATAAGCACTTTTCCATAAACAAGCTCTAAATCATGTTTGAAGAACTCTGGATGTCCAATTTTTGCTGTGCTGTGTCTAGTTGAGATTAAATGAACACCGTGGATAGTTTTCAGCAAGTTGCAACATTGAAATACAGAAATAAGCACTTTTCCATAAACAAGCTCTAAATCATGTTTGATGCACTCTGGATGTCCAATTTTTGCTCTGCTGTGTCTAGGTTGAGATTAAATGAACACCGTGGATAGTTTTCAGCTAGTTGCAACATTGAAATGCAGAAATAAGCACTTTTCCATAAACAAGCTCTAAATCATGTTTGATGCACTCTGGATTGCCAATTTTTGCTGTGCTGTCTTATTTGAGATGAACTGAACATTGTGGACAGTTTTCAGCAAGTTGCAACATGGAAATACAGAAATAAGCACTTTTCCATAAACAAGCTCTAAATCATGTTTGATTGCACTCTGGATAAAACTTTGTTTTGTTATGTTTGTTCGAGATGTTATGAAAACACTGTAAAATGCATGAATAAGCACTTTTCCATAAACAAGCTCTAAATCATGTTTGCTGCACTCTGGAAGTATTTTGTTTGCAGAACTGTTTAAACTAGATTATAGGGACACTGTGGACAGTTTTCAGCCAGTTGCAGCATTGAAATACAGAAATAACCACTTTTCCATGAACAAGCTCTAAAATCATGTTTGCTGCACTCTGGAAGTATTTTGTTTGCAGAACTGTTTACACTAGATTATAGGGACACTGTGGACAATTTTCAGCAAGTTGCAGCATTGAAATACAGAAATAACCACTTTTCCATGAACAAGCTCTAAAATCATGTTTGATGCACTCTGGATGTCCAATTTATGCTGTGCTGTTTATTTGAGATGAACTGAACATTGTGGACAGTTTTCAGCAAGTTTGCAACATGGAAATACAGAAATAAGCACTATTCCATAAACAAGCTCTAAATCATGTTTGATGCACTCTGGATTGCCAATTTTTGCTGTGCTGTGTCTAGTTGAGATAAAATGAACGCCGTGGACAGTTTTCAGCAAGTTGCAACATTGAAATACAGAAATAAGCACTTTTCCATAAACAAGCTCTAAATCATGTTTGATGCACTCTGGATGTCCAATTTTTGCTGTGCTGTCTTATTTGAGATGAACTGAACATTGTGGACAGTTTTCAGCAAGTTGCAACATGGAAATACAGAAATAAGCACTTTTCCATAAACAAGTTCTAAATCATGTTTGCTGCACCTCTGGAAGTATTTTGTTTGCAGAACTGTTTAAACTAGATTATAGGGACACTGTGGACAATTTTCAGCAAGTTGCAGCATTGAAATACAGAAATAACCACTTTTCCATAAACAAGCTCTAAATCATGTTTGATGCACTCTGGATGTCCAATTTTTGCTGTGGTGTGTCTAGTTGAGATAAAATGAACGCCGTGGATAGTTGTCAGCTAGTTGCAACATTGAAATGCAGAAATAAGCACTTTTCCATAAACAAGCTCTAAATCATGTTTGAAGAACTCTGGATGTCCAATTTTTGCTGTGCTGTGTCTAGTTGAGATTAAATGAACACCGTGGATAGTTTTCAGCAAGTTGCAACATTGAAATACAGAAATAAGCACTTTTCCATAAACAAGCTCTAAATCATGTTTGATGCACTCTGGATGTCCAATTTCAGCTGTGCTGTCTTTTTTGAGATGAACTGAACATTGTGGACAGTTTTCAGCAAGTTGCAACATTGAAATGCAGAAATAAGCACTTTTCCATAAACAAGCTCTAAATCATGTTTGATTGCACTCTGGATAAAACTTTGTTTTGTTATGTTTGTTCGAGATGTTATGAAAACACTGTAAAATGCATGAATAAGCACTTTTCCATAAACAAGCTCTAAATCATGTTTGCTGCACTCTGGAAGTATTTTGTTTGCAGAACTGTTTAAACTAGATTATAGGGACACTGTGGACAGTTTTCAGCCAGTTGCAGCATTGAAATACAGAAATAACCACTTTTCCATGAACAAGCTCTAAAATCATGTTTGCTGCACTCTGGAAGTATTTTGTTTGCAGAACTGTTTACACTAGATTATAGGGACACTGTGGACAATTTTCAGCAAGTTGCAGCATTGAAATACAGAAATAACCACTTTTCCATGAACAAGCTCTAAAATCATGTTTGATGCACTCTGGATGTCCAATTTATGCTGTGCTGTTTATTTGAGATGAACTGAACATTGTGGACAGTTTTCAGCAAGTTTGCAACATGGAAATACAGAAATAAGCACTATTCCATAAACAAGCTCTAAATCATGTTTGATGCACTCTGGATTGCCAATTTTTGCTGTGCTGTCTTATTTGAGATGAACTGAACATTGTGGACAGTTTTCAGCAAGTTGCAGCATTGAAATACAGAAATAACCACTTTTCCATAAACAAGCTCTAAATCATGTTTGATGCATTCTGGATAAAACTTTGTTTTGTTATGTTTATTCGAGATCTTATGAAAACACTGTAGAATGCATGAATAAGCACTTTTCCATAAACAAGCTCTAAATCATGTTTGCTGCACTCTGGATGCAATGTTTTTTCCAGAACTGTTTAAACTAGATGATAGGAACACTGTGGACAATTTTCAGCAAGTTGCAGCATTGAAATAAAGAAATAACCACTTTTCCATGAACAAGCTCTAAATCATGTTTGATGCACTCTGGATGTCCAATTTTTGCTGTGCTGTCTTATTTGAGATGAACTGAACATTGTGGACAGTTTTCAGCAAGTTGCAACATGGAAATACAGAAATAAGCACTATTCCATAAACAAGCTCTAAATCATGTTTGATTGCACTCTGGATGCAATGTTTTTTCCAGAACTGTTTAAACTAGATGATAGGAACACTGTGGACAATTTTCAGCAAGTTGCAACATGGAAATACAGAAATAAGCACTTTTCCATAAACAAGTTCTAAATCATGTTTGCTGCACCTCTGGAAGTATTTTGTTTGCAGAACTGTTTAAACTAGATTATAGGGACACTGTGGACAATTTTCAGCAAGTTGCAGCATTGAAATACAGAAATAACCACTTTTCCATAAACAAGCTCTAAATCATGTTTGATGCACTCTGGATGTCCAATTTTTGCTGTGCTGTGTCTAGTTGAGATAAAATGAACTCCGTGGACAGTTTTCAGCAAGTTGCAACATTGAAATACAGAAATAAGCACTTTTCCATAAACAAGCTCTAAATCATGTTTGAAGCACTCTGGATAAAAAAATGTTTTTGTTATGTTTATTCGAGATGTTATGAAAACACTGTAGACTGTTTTCAGCAAGTTACAACATTGAAATGCAGAAATAAGCACTTTTCCATAAACAAGCTCTAAATCATGTTTGATGCATTCTGGATGTCCAATTTTTGCTGTGCTGTGTCTAGTTGAGATAAAAATTAACGCCGTGGACAGTTTTCAGCAAGTTGCAACATTGAAATACAGAAATAAGCACTTTTCCATAAACAAGCTCTAAATCATGTTTGATGCACTCTGGATAAAAAAATGTTTTTGTTATGTTTATTCGAGATGTTATGAAAACACTGTAGACTGTTTTCAGCAAGTTACAACATTGAAATGCAGAAATAAGCACTTTTCCATAAACAAGCTCTAAATCATGTTTGAAGAACTCTGGATGTCCAATTTTTGCTGTGCTGTGTCTAGTTGAGATTAAATGAACACCGTGGATAGTTTTCAGCAAGTTGCAACATTGAAATACAGAAATAAGCACTTTTCCATAAACAAGCTCTAAATCATGTTTGATGCACTCTGGATGTCCAATTTTTGCTCTGCTGTGTCTAGGTTGAGATTAAATGAACACCGTGGATAGTTTTCAGCTAGTTGCAACATTGAAATGCAGAAATAAGCACTTTTCCATAAACAAGCTCTAAATCATGTTTGATGCACTCTGGATTGCCAATTTTTGCTGTGCTGTCTTATTTGAGATGAACTGAACATTGTGGACAGTTTTCAGCAAGTTGCAACATGGAAATACAGAAATAAGCACTTTTCCATAAACAAGCTCTAAATCATGTTTGATTGCACTCTGGATAAAACTTTGTTTTGTTATGTTTATTCGAGATGTTATGAAAACACTGTAGAATGCATGAATAAGCACTTTTCCATAAACAAGCTCTAAATCATGTTTGCTGCACCTCTGGAAGTATTTTGTTTGCAGAACTGTTTACACTAGATTATAGGGACACTGCGGACAATTTTCAGCAAGTTGCAGCATTGAAATACAGAAATAACCACTTTTCCATGAACAAGCTCTAAAATCATGTTTGATGCACTCTGGATGTCCAATTTATGCTGTGCTGTTTATTTGAGATGAACTGAACATTGTGGACAGTTTTCAGCAAGTTTGCAATATGGAAATACAGAAATAAGCACTATTCCATAAACAAGCTCTAAATCATGTTTGATGCACTCTGGATTGCCAATTTTTGCTGTGCTGTCTTATTTGAGATGAACTGAACATTGTGGACAGTTTTCAGCAAGTTGCAACATGGAAATACAGAAATAAGCACTTTTCCATAAACAAGTTCTAAATCATGTTTGCTGCACCTCTGGAAGTATTTTGTTTGCAGAACTGTTTAAACTAGATTATAGGGACACTGTGGACAATTTTCAGCAAGTTGCAGCATTGAAATACAGAAATAACCACTTTTCCATAAACAAGCTCTAAATCATGTTTGATGCACTCTGGATGTCCAATTTTTGCTGTGGTGTGTCTAGTTGAGATAAAATGAACGCCGTTGATAGTTGTCAGCTAGTTGCAACATTGAAATGCAGAAATAAGCACTTTTCCATAAACAAGCTCTAAATCATGTTTGAAGAACTCTGGATGTCCAATTTTTGCTGTGCTGTGTCTAGTTGAGATTAAATGAACACCGTGGATAGTTTTCAGCAAGTTGCAACATTGAAATACAGAAATAAGCACTTTTCCATAAACAAGCTCTAAATCATGTTTGATGCACTCTGGATGTCCAATTTTAGCTGTGCTGTCTTTTTTGAGATGAACTGAACATTGTGGACAGTTTTCAGCAAGTTGCAACATTGAAATGCAGAAATAAGCACTTTTCCATAAACAAGCTCTAAATCATGTTTGATTGCACTCTGGATAAAACTTTGTTTTGTTATGTTTGTTCGAGATGTTATGAAAACACTGTAGAATGCATGAATAAGCACTTTTCCATAAACAAGCTCTAAATCATGTTTGCTGCACTCTGGAAGTATTTTGTTTGCAGAACTGTTTAAACTAGATTATAGGGACACTGTGGACAGTTTTCAGCCAGTTGCAGCATTGAAATACAGAAATAACCACTTTTCCATGAACAAGCTCTAAAATCATGTTTGATGCACTCTGGATGTCCAATTTATGCTGTGCTGTTTATTTGAGATGAACTGAACATTGTGGACAGTTTTCAGCAAGTTTGCAACATGGAAATACAGAAATAAGCACTATTCCATAAACAAGCTCTAAATCATGTTTGATGCACTCTGGATTGCCAATTTTTGCTGTGCTGTCTTATTTGAGATGAACTGAACATTGTGGACAGTTTTCAGCAAGTTGCAGCATTGAAATACAGAAATAACCACTTTTCCATAAACAAGCTCTAAATCATGTTTGATGCATTCTGGATAAAACTTTGTTTTGTTATGTTTATTCGAGATGTTATGAAAACACTGTAGAATGCATGAATAAGCACTTTTCCATAAACAAGCTCTAAATCATGTTTGCTGCACTCTGGATGCAATGTTTTTTCCAGAACTGTTTAAACTAGATGATAGGAACACTGTGGACAATTTTCAGCAAGTTGCAGCATTGAAATAAAGAAATAACCACTTTTCCATGAACAAGCTCTAAATCATGTTTGATGCACTCTGGATGTCCAATTTTTGCTGTGCTGTCTTATTTGAGATGAACTGAACATTGTGGACAGTTTTCAGCAAGTTGCAACATGGAAATACAGAAATAAGCACTATTCCATAAACAAGCTCTAAATCATGTTTGATTGCACTCTGGATGCAATGTTTTTTCCAGAACTGTTTAAACTAGATGATAGGAACACTGTGGACAATTTTCAGCAAGTTGCAACATGGAAATACAGAAATAAGCACTTTTCCATAAACAAGTTCTAAATCATGTTTGCTGCACCTCTGGAAGTATTTTGTTTGCAGAACTGTTTAAACTAGATTATAGGGACACTGTGGACAATTTTCAGCAAGTTGCAGCATTGAAATACAGAAATAACCACTTTTCCATAAACAAGCTCTAAATCATGTTTGATGCACTCTGGATGTCCAATTTTTGCTGTGCTGTGTCTAGTTGAGATAAAATGAACTCCGTGGACAGTTTTCAGCAAGTTGCAACATTGAAATACAGAAATAAGCACTTTTCCATAAACAAGCTCTAAATCATGTTTGAAGCACTCTGGATAAAAAAATGTTTTTGTTATGTTTATTCGAGATGTTATGAAAACACTGTAGACTGTTTTCAGCAAGTTACAACATTGAAATGCAGAAATAAGCACTTTTCCATAAACAAGCTCTAAATCATGTTTGATGCATTCTGGATGTCCAATTTTTGCTGTGCTGTGTCTAGTTGAGATAAAAATTTACGCCGTGGACAGTTTTCAGCAAGTTGCAACATTGAAATACAGAAATAAGCACTTTTCCATAAACAAGCTCTAAATCATGTTTGATGCACTCTGGATAAAAAAATGTTTTTGTTATGTTTATTCGAGATGTTATGAAAACACTGTAGACTGTTTTCAGCAAGTTACAACATTGAAATGCAGAAATAAGCACTTTTCCATAAACAAGCTCTAAATCATGTTTGAAGAACTCTGGATGTCCAATTTTTGCTGTGCTGTGTCTAGTTGAGATTAAATGAACACCGTGGATAGTTTTCAGCTAGTTGCAACATTGAAATGCAGAAATAAGCACTTTTCCATAAACAAGCTCTAAATCATGTTTGATGCACTCTGGATTGCCAATTTTTGCTGTGCTGTCTTATTTGAGATGAACTGAACATTGTGGACAGTTTTCAGCAAGTTGCAACATGGAAATACAGAAATAAGCACTTTTCCATAAACAAGCTCTAAATCATGTTTGATTGCACTCTGGATAAAACTTTGTTTTGTTATGTTTATTCGAGATGTTATGAAAACACTGTAGAATGCATGAATAAGCACTTTTCCATAAACAAGCTCTAAATCATGTTTGCTGCACTCTGGAAGTATTTTGTTTGCAGAACTGTTTACACTAGATTATAGGGACACTGCGGACAATTTTCAGCAAGTTGCAGCATTGAAATACAGAAATAACCACTTTTCCATGAACAAGCTCTAAAATCATGTTTGATGCACTCTGGATGTCCAATTTATGCTGTGCTGTTTATTTGAGATGAACTGAACATTGTGGACAGTTTTCAGCAAGTTTGCAACATGGAAATACAGAAATAAGCACTATTCCATAAACAAGCTCTAAATCATGTTTGAAGAACTCTGGATTGCCAATTTTTGCTGTGCTGTCTTATTTGAGATGAACTGAACATTGTGGACAGTTTTCAGCAAGTTGCAACATGGAAATACAGAAATAAGCACTTTTCCATAAACAAGTTCTAAATCATGTTTGCTGCACCTCTGGAAGTATTTTGTTTGCAGAACTGTTTAAACTAGATTATAGGGACACTGTGGACAATTTTCAGCAAGTTGCAGCATTGAAATACAGAAATAACCACTTTTCCATAAACAAGCTCTAAATCATGTTTGATGCATTCTGGATAAAACTTTGTTTTGTTATGTTTATTCGAGATGTTATGAAAACACTGTAGAATGCATGAATAAGCACTTTTCCATAAACAAGCTCTAAATCATGTTTGCTGCACTCTGGAAGTATTTTGTTTGCAGAACTGTTTAAACTAGATTATAGGGACACCGTGGACAGTTTTCGGCAAGTTGCAGCATTGAAATACAGAAATAACCACTTTTCCATAAACAAGTTCTAAATCATGTTTGCTGCACCTCTGGAAGTATTTTGTTTGCAGAACTGTTTAAACTAGACTATAGGGACACTGTGGACAGTTTTCAGCAAGTTGCAGCATTGAAATACAGAAATAACCACTTTTCCATGAACAAGCTCTAAATCATGTTTGATGCACTCTGGAAGTATTTTGTTTGCAGAACTGTTTAAACTAGATGATAGCAACACTGTGGACAATTTTCAGCAAGTTGCAGCATTGAAATACAGAAATAACCACTTTTCCATGAACAAGCTCTAAAATCATGTTTGATGCACTCTGGATGTCCAATTTTTGCTGTGCTGTTTATTTGAGATGAACTGAACATTGTGGACAGTTTTCAGCAAGTTGCAACATGGAAATACAGAAATAAGCACTATTCCATAAACAAGCTCTAAATCATGTTTGATGCACTCTGGGATTGCCAATTTTTGCTGTGCTGTCTTATTTGAGATGAACTGAACATTGTGGACAGTTTTCAGCAAGTTGCAGCATTGAAATACAGAAATAACCACTTTTCCATGAACAAGCTCTAAAATCATGTTTGATGCCCTCTGGATGTCCAATTTTTGCTGTGCTGTTTATTTGAGATGAACTGAACATTGTGGACAGTTTTCAGCAAGTTTGCAACATGGAAATACAGAAATAAGCACTTTTCCATAAACAAGCTCTAAATCATGTTTGATGCACTCTGGATTGCCAATTTTTGCTGTGCTGTCTTATTTGAGATGAACTGAACATTGTGGACAGTTTTCAGCAAGTTGCAACATGGAAATACAGAAATAAGCACTTTTCCATAAACAAGCTCTAAAATCATGTTTGATTGCACTCTGGATGCAATGTTTTTTCCAGAACTGTTTAAACTAGATGATAGGAACACTGTGGACAATTTTCAGCAAGTTGCAGCATTGAAATACAGAAATAACCACTTTTCCATGAACAAGCTCTAAATCATGTTTGATGCACTCTGGATGTCCAATTTTTGCTGTGCTGTCTTATTTGAGATGAACTGAACATTGTGGACAGTTTTCAGCAAGTTGCAACATGGAAATACAGAAATAAGCACTTTTCCATAAACAAGTTCTAAATCATGTTTGCTGCACCTCTGGAAGTATTATGTTTGCAGAACTGATTAAACTAGATTATAGGGACACTGTGGACAATTTTCAGCAAGTTGCAGCATTGAAATACAGAAATAACCACTTTTCCATAAACAAGCTCTAAATCATGTTTGATGCATTCTGGATGTCCAATTTTTGCTGTGCTGTCTATTTGAGATGAACTGAACATTGTGGACAGTTTTCAGCAAGTTGCAACATGGAAATACAGAAATAAGCACTTTTGAATAAACAAGCTCTAAATCATGTTTGATTGCACTCTGGATGCAATGTTTTTTCCAGAACTGTTTAAACTAGATGATAGGAACACTGTGGACAATTTTCAGCAAGTTGCAGCATTGAAATACAGAAATAACCACTTTTCCATGAACAAGCTCTAAATCATGTTTGATGCACTCTGGATTGCCAATTTTTGCTGTGCTGTCTTATTTGAGATGAACTGAACATTGTGGACAGTTTTCAGCATGTTGCAACATGGACATACAGAAATAAGCACTTTTCCATAAACAAGCTCTAAATCATGTTTGATTGCACTCTGGATGCAATGTTTTTTCCAGAACTGTTTAAACTAGATGATAGGAACACTGTGGACAATTTTCACCAAGTTGCAGCATTGAAATACAGAAATAAACACTTTTCCATGAACAAGCTCTAAATCATGTTTGATGCATTCTGGATGTCCAATTTTTGCTGTGCTGTCTATTTGAGATGAACTGAACATTGTGGACAGTTTTCAGCAAGTTGCAACATGGAAATACAGAAATAAGCACTTTTCCATAAACAAGCTCTAAATTATGTTTGATTGCACTCTGGATAAAACTTTGTTTTGTTATGTTTATTCGAGATGTTATGAAAACACTGTAGAATGCATGAATAAGCACTTTTCCATAAACAAGTTCTAAATCATGTTTGCTGCACTCTGGAAGTATTTTGTTTGCAGAACTGTTTAAAATAGATTATAGGGACACTGTGGACAGTTTTCAGCAAGTTGCAGCATTGAAATACAGAAATAACCACTTTTCCATAAACGAGCTCTAAATCATGTTTTATGCACTCTGGAAGTATTTTGTTTGCAGAACTGTTTAAACTAGATGATAGGAACACTGTGGACAATTTTCAGCAAGTTGCAGCATTGAAATACAGAAATAACCACTTTTCCATGAACAAGCTCTAAAATCATGTTTGATGCACTCTGGATGTCCAATTTTTGCTGTGCTGTTTATTTGAGATGTACTGAACATTGTGGACAGTTTTCAGCAAGTTGCAACATGGAAATACAGAAATAAGCACTATTCCATAAACAAGCTCTAAATCATGTGTGATGCACTCTGGGATTGCCAATTTTTGCTGTGCTGTCTTATTTGAGATGAACTGAACATTGTGGACAGTTTTCAGCAAGTTGCAGCATTGAAATACAGAAATAACCACTTTTCCATGAACAAGCTCTAAAATCATGTTTGATGCCCTCTGGATGTCCAATTTTTGCTCTGCTGTTTATTTGAGATGAACTGAACATTGTGGATTTCAGCAAGTTTGCAACATGGAAATACAGAAATAAGCACTTTTCCATAAACAAGCTCTAAATCATGTTTGATGCACTCTGGATTGCCAATTTTTGCTGTGCTATCTTATTTGAGATGAACTGAACATTGTGGACAGTTTTCAGCAAGTTGCAACATGGAAATACAGAAATAAGCACTTTTCCATAAACAAGCTCTAAAATCATGTTTGATTGCACTCTGGATGCAATGTTTTTTCCAGAACTGTTTAAACTAGATGATAGGAACAATGTGGACAATTTTCAGCAAGTTGCAGCATTGAAATACAGAAATAACCACTTTTCCATGAACAAGCTCTAAATCATGTTTGATGCACTCTGGATGTCCAATTTTTGCTGTGCTGTCTTATTTGAGATGAACTGAACATTGTGGACAGTTTTCAGCAAGTTGCAACATGGAAATACAGAAATAAGCACTTTTCCATAAACAAGTTCTAAATCATGTTTGCTGCACCTCTGGAAGTATTTTGTTTGCAGAACTGTTTAAACTAGATTATAGGGACACTGTGGACAATTTTCAGCAAGTTGCAGCATTGAAATACAGAAATAACCACTTTTCCATAAACAAGCTCTAAATCATGTTTGATGCATTCTGGATGTCCAATTTTTGCTGTGCTGTCTATTTGAGATGAACTGAACATTGTGGACAGTTTTCAGCAAGTTGCAACATGGACATACAGAAATAAGCACTTTTCCATAAACAAGCTCTAAATCATGTTTGATTGCACTCTGGATGCAATGTTTTTTCCAGAACTGTTTAAACTAGATGATAGGAACACTGTGGACAATTTTCACCAAGTTGCAGCATTGAAATACAGAAATAACCACTTTTCCATGAACAAGCTCTAAATCATGTTTGATGCATTCTGGATGTCCAATTTTTGCTGTGCTGTCTATTTGAGATGAACTGAACAATGTGGATTTCAGCAAGTTTGCAACATGGAAATACAGAAATAAGCACTTTTCCATAAACAAGCTCTAAATCATGTTTGATGCACTCTGGATTGCCAATTTTTGCTGTGCTGTCTTATTTGAGATGAACTGAACATTTTGGACAGTTTTCAGCAAGTTGCAACATGGAAATACAGAAATAAGCACTTTTCCATAAACAAGCTCTAAAATCATGTTTGATTGCACTCTGGATGCAATGTTTTTTTCCAGAACTGTTTAAACTAGATGATAGGAACACTGTGGACAATTTTCAGCAAGTTGCAGCATTGAAATACAGAAATAACCACTTTTCCATGAACAAGCTCTAAATCATGTTTGATGCACTCTGGATGTCCAATTTTTGCTGTGCTGTCTTATTTGAGATGAACTGAACATTGTGGACAGTTTTCAGCAAGTTGCAACATGGAAATACAGAAATAAGCACTTTTCCATAAACAAGTTCTAAATCATGTTTGCTGCACCTCTGAAGGTATTTTGTTTGCAGAACTGTTTAAACTAGATTATAGGGACACTGTGGACAATTTTCAGCAAGTTGCAGCATTGAAATACAGAAATAACCACTTTTCCATAAACAAGCTCTAAAATCATGTTTGATTGCACTCTGGATGCAATGTTTTTTTCCAGAACTGTTTAAACTAGATGATAGGAACACTGTGGACAATTTTCAGCAAGTTGCAGCATTGAAATACAGAAATAACCACTTTTCCATGAACAAGCTCTAAATCATGTTTGATGCACTCTGGATGTCCAATTTTTGCTGTGCTGTCTTATTTGAGATGAACTGAACATTGTGGACAGTTTTCAGCAAGTTGCAACATGGAAATACAGAAATAAGCACTTTTCCATAAACAAGTTCTAAATCATGTTTGCTGCACCTCTGAAGGTATTTTGTTTGCAGAACTGTTTAAACTAGATTATAGGGACACTGTGGACAATTTTCAGCAAGTTGCAGCATTGAAATACAGAAATAACCACTTTTCCATAAACAAGCTCTAAATCACGTTTGATGCATTCTGGATGTCCAATTTTTGCTGTGCTGTCTTATTTGAGATGAACTGAACATTGTGGACAGTTTCCAGCAAGTTGCAACATGGAACTACAGAAATAAGCACTTTTCCATAAACAAGCTCTAAATCATGTTTGATTGCACTCTGGATGCAATGTTTTTTCCAGAACTGTTTAAACTAGATGATAGGAACACTGTGGACAATTTTCAGCAAGTTGCAGCATTGAAATACAGAAATAACCACTTTTCCATGAACAAGCTCTAAATCATGTTTGATGCACTCTGGATTGCCAATTTTTCCTGTGCTGTCTTATTTGAGATGAACTGAACATTGTGGACAGTTTTCAGCATGTTGCAACATGGACATACAGAAATAAGCACTTTTCCATAAACAAGCTCTAAATCATGTTTGATTGCACTCTGGATGCAATGTTTTTTCCAGAACTGTTTAAACTAGATGATAGGAACACTGTGGACAATTTTCACCAAGTTGCAGCATTGAAATACAGAAATAACCACTTTTCCATGAACAAGCTCTAAATCATGTTTGATGCATTCTGGATGTCCAATTTTTGCTGTGCTGTCTATTTGAGATGAACTGAACATTGTGGACAGTTTTCAGCAAGTTGCAACATGGAAATACAGAAATAAGCACTTTTCCATAAACAAGCTCTAAATTATGTTTGATTGCACTCTGGATAAAACTTTGTTTTGTTATGTTTATTCGAGATGTTATGAAAACACTGTAGAATGCATGAATAAGCACTTTTCCATAAAAAAGCTCTAAATCATGTTTGCTGCACTCTGGAAGTATTTTGTTTGCAGAACTGTTTAAAATAGATTATAGGGACACTGTGGACTGTTTTCAGCAAGTTGCAGCATTGAAATACAGAAATAACCACTTTTCCATGAACAAGCTCTAAAATCATGTTTGATGCACTCTGGATGTCCAATTTTTGCTGTGCTGTTTATTTGAGATGAACTGAACATTGTGGACAGTTTTCAGCAAGTTTGCAACATTGAAATACAGAAATAAGCACTTTTCCATAAACAAGCTCTAAATCATGTTTGATGCACTCTGGATGTCCAATTTTTGTAGTGATGTCATATTTGAGATTAAATGAACACCCTGGATAGTTGTCAGCTAGTTGCAACATTGAAATGCAGAAATAAGCACTTTTCCATAAACAAGCTCTAAATCATGTTTGATGCACTCTGGATTGCCAATTTTTGCTGTGCTGTCTTATTTGAGATGAACTGAACATTGTGGACAGTTTTCAGCATGTTGCAACATGGACATACAGAAAAAAGCACTTTTCCATAAACAAGCTCTAAATCATGTTTGATTGCACTCTGGATGCAATGTTTTTTCCAGAACTGTTTAAACTAGATTATAGGAACACTGTGGACAATTTTCACCAAGTTGCAGCATTGAAATCCAGAAATAACCACTTTTCCATGAACAAGCTCTAAATCATGTTTGATGCATTCTGGATGTACAATTTTTGCTGTGCTGTCTATTTGAGATGAACTCAACATTGTGGACAGTTTTCAGCAAGTTGCAACATGGAAATACAGAAATAAGCACTTTTCCATAAACAAGCTCTAAATTATGTTTGATTGCACTCTGGATAAAACTTTGTTTTGCTATGTTTATTCGAGATGTTATGAAAACACTGTAGAATGCATGAATAAGCACTTTTCCATAAAAAAGCTCTAAATCATGTTTGCTGCACTCTGGAAGTATTTTGTTTGCAGAACTGTTTAAAATAGATTATAGGGACACTGTGGACTGTTTTCAGCAAGTTGCAGCATTGAAATACAGAAATAACCACTTTTCCATGAACAAGCTCTAAAATCATGTTTGATGCACTCTGGACGTCCAATTTTTGCTGTGCTGTTTATTTGAGATGAACTGAACATTGTGGACAGTTTTCAGCAAGTTTGCAACATTGAAATACAGAAATAAGCACTTTTCCATAAACAAGCTCTAAATCATGTTTGAAGCACTCTGGATAAAAAAATGTTTTTGTTATGTTTATTCGAGATGTTATGAAAACACTGTAGACTGTTTTCAGCAAGTTACAACATTGAAATGCAGAAATAAGCACTTTTCCATAAACAAGCTCTAAATCATGTTTGATGCACTCTGGATGTCCAATTTTTGCTGTGCTGTGTGAGATAAAATGAACGCCGTGGACAGTTTTCAGCAAGTTGCAACATGGAAATACAGAAATAAGCACTTTTCCATAAACAATCTCTAAATCATGTTTGATTGCACTCTGGAAGTATTTTGTTTGCAGAACTGTTTAAACTAGATTATAGGGACACTGTGGACAGTTTTCAGCCAGTTGCAGCATTGAAATACAGAAATAACCACTTTTCCATGAACAAGCGCTAAAATCATGTTTGCTGCACTCTGGAAGTATTTTGTTTGCAGAACTGTTTACACTAGATTATAGGGACACTGTGGACAATTTTCAGCAAGTTGCAGCATTGAAATACAGAAATAACCACTTTTCCATGAACAAGCTCTAAAATCATGTTTGATGCACTCTGGATGTCCAATTTTTGCTGTGCTGTCTTTATTTGAGATGAACTGAACATTGTGGACAGTTTTCAGCAAGTTGCAACATGGAAATACAGAAATAACCACTTTTCCATAAACAAGCTCTAAATCATGTTTGATGCATTCTGGATAAAACTTTGTTTTGTTATGTTTATTCGAGATGTTATGAAAACACTGTAGAATGCATGAATAAGCACTTTTCCATAAACAAGCTCTAAATCATGTTTGCTGCACTCTGGAAGTATTTTGTTTGCAGAACTGTTTAAACTAGATTATAGGGACACTGTGGACAGTTTTCAGCAAGTTGCAGCATTGAAATACAGAAATAACCACTTTTCCATAAACAAGTTCTAAATCATGTTTGCTGCACCTCTGGAAGTATTATGTTTGCAGAACTGTTTAAACTAGATTATAGGGACACTGTGGACAGTTTTCAGCAAGTTGCAGCATTGAAATACAGAAATAACCACTTTTCCATGAACAAGCTCTAAAATCATGTTTGATGCACTCTGGATGTCCAATTTTTGCTGTGCTGTTTATTTGAGATGAACTGAACATTGTGGACAGTTTTCAGCAAGTTGCAACATGGAAATACAGAAATAAGCACTATTCCATAAACAAGCTCTAAATCATGTTTGAAGCACTCTGGACAAAAAAATGTTTTTGTTATGTTTATTCGAGATGTTATGAAAACACTGTAGACTGTTTTCAGCAAGTTACAACATTGAAATGCAGATATAAGCACTTTTCCATAAACAAGCTCTAAATCATGTTTGATGCACTCTGGATGTCCAATTTTTGCTGTGCTGTGTCTAGTTGAGATAAAATGAACGCCGTGGACAGTTTTCAGCAAGTTGCAACATTGAAATACAGAAATAAGCACTTTTCCATAAACAAGCTCTAAATCATGTTTGAAGCACTCTGGATAAAAAAATGTTTTTGTTATGTTTATTCGAGATGTTATGAAAACACTGTAGACTGTTTTCAGCAAGTTACAACATTGAAATGCAGAAATAAGCAATTTTCCATAAACAAGCTCTAAATCATGTTTGAAGCACTCTGGATGTCCAATTTTTGCTGTGCTGTGTCTAGTTGAGATTAAATGAACACCGTGGATGATAGTTTTCAGCAAGTTGCAACATTGAAATACAGAAATAAGCACTTTTCCATAAACAAGCTCTAAATCATGTTTGATGCACTCTGGATTGCCAATTTTTGCTGTGCTGTCTTATTTGAGATGAACTGAACATTGTGGACAGTTTTCAGCAAGTTGCAACATGGAAATACAGAAATAAGCACTTTTCCATAAACAAGTTCTAAATCATGTTTGCTGCACCTCTGGAAGTATTTTGTTTGCAGAACTGTTTAAACTAGATTATAGGGACACTGTGGACAATTTTCAGCAAGTTGCAGCATTGAAATACAGAAATAACCACTTTTCCATAAACAAGCTCTAAATCATGTTTGATGCATTCTGGATAAAACTTTGTTTTGTTATGTTTATTCGAGATGTTATGAAAACACTGTAGAATGCATGAAGAAGCACTTTTCCATAAACAAGCTCTAAATCATGTTTGCTGCACTCTGGAAGTATTTTGTTTGCAGAACTGTTTAAACTAGATTATAGGGACACTGTGGACAGTTTTCAGCAAGTTGCAGCATTGAAATACAGAAATAACCACTTTTCCATAAACAAGTTCTAAATCATGTTTGCTGCACCTCTGGAAGTATTTTGTTTGCAGAACTGTTTAAACTAGATTATAGGGACACTGTGGACAGTTTTCAGCAAGTTGCAGCATTGAAATACAGAAATAACCACTTTTCCATAAACAAGCTCTAAATCATGTTTGATGCACTCTGGAAGTATTTTGTTTGCAGAACTGTTTAAACTAGATTATAGGGACACTGTGGACAGTTTTCAGCAAGTTGCAGCATTGAAATACAGAAATAACCACTTTTCCATGAACAAGCTCTAAAATCATGTTTGATGCACTCTGGATGTCCAATTTTTGCTGTGCTGTTTATTTGAGATGAACTGAACATTGTGGACAGTTTTCAGCAAGTTGCAACATGGAAATACAGAAATAAGCACTATTCCATAAACAAGCTCTAAATCATGTTTGATGCACTCTGGGATTGCCAATTTTTGCTGTGCTGTCTTATTTGAGATGAACTGAACATTGTGGACAGTTTTCAGCAAGTTGCAGCATTGAAATACAGAAATAACCACTTTTCCATGAACAAGCTCTAAAATCATGTTTGATGCCCTCTGGATGTCCAATTTTTGCTGTGCTGTTTATTTGAGATGAACTGAACATTGTGGACAGTTTTCAGCAAGTTTGCAACATGGAAATACAGAAATAAGCACTTTTCCATAAACAAGCTCTAAATCATGTTTGATGCACTCTGGATTGCCAATTTTTGCTGTGCTGTCTTATTTGAGATGAACTGAACATCGTGGACAGTTTTCAGCAAGTTGCAACATGGAAATACAGAAATAAGCACTTTTCCATAAACAAGCTCTAAAATCATGTTTGATTGCACTCTGGATGCAATGTTTTTTCCAGAACTGTTTAAACTAGATGATAGGAACACTGTGGACAATTTTCAGCAAGTTGCAGCATTGAAATACAGAAATAACCACTTTTCCATGAACAAGTTCTAAATCATGTTTGATGCACTCTGGATGTCCAATTTTTGCTGTGCTGTCTTATTTGAGATGAACTGAACATTGTGGACAGTTTTCAGCAAGTTGCAACATGGAAATACAGAAATAAGCACTTTTCCATAAACAAGTTCTAAATCATGTTTGCTGCACCTCTGGAAGTATTTTGTTTGCAGAACTGTTTAAACTAGATTATAGGGACACTGTGGACAGTTTTCAGCAAGTTGCAGCATTGAAATACAGAAATAACCACTTTTCCATAAACAAGCTCTAAATCATGTTTGATGCACTCTGGAAGGATTTTGTTTGCAGAACTGTTTAAACTAGATGATAGGAACACTGTGGACAATTTTCAGCAAGTTGCAGCATTGAAATACAGAAATAACCACTTTTCCATGAACAAGCTCTAAAATCATGTTTGATGCCCTCTGGATGTCCAATTTTTGCTGTGCTGTTTATTTGAGATGAACTGAACATTGTGGACAGTTTTCAGCAAGTTTGCAACATGGAAATACAGAAATAAGCACTTTTCCATAAACAAGCTCTAAATCATGTTTTATGCACTCTGGATTGCCAATTTTTGCTGTGCTGTCTTATTTGAGATGAACTGAACATTGTGGACAGTTTTCAGCAAGTTGCAGCATTGAAATACAGAAATAACCACTTTTCCATGAACAAGCTCTAAAATCATGTTTGATGCCCTCTGGATGTCCAATTTTTGCTGTGCTGTCTTATTTGAGATGAACTGAACATTGTGGACAGTTTTCAGCAAGTTGTAACATGGAAATACAGAAATAAGCACTTTTCCATAAACAAGTTCTAAATCATGTTTGCTGCACCTCTGGAAGTATTTTGTTTGCAGAACTGTTTAAACTAGATTATAGGGACACTGTGGACAGTTTTCAGCAAGTTGCAGCATTGAAATACAGAAATAACCACTTTTCCATAAACAAGTTCTAAATCATGTTTGCTGCACCTCTGGAAGTATTTTGTTTGCAGAACTGTTTAAACTAGATTATAGGGACACTGTGGACAGTTTTCAGCAAGTTGCAGCATTGAAATACAGAAATAACCACTTTTCCATAAACAAGCTCTAAATCATGTTTGATGCACTCTGGAAGTATTTTGTTTGCAGAACTGTTTAAACTAGATGATAGGAACACTGTGGACAATTTTCACCAAGTTGCAGCATTGAAATACAGAAATAACCACTTTTCCATGAACAAGCTCTAAAATCATGTTTGATGCCCTCTGGATGTCCAATTTTTGCTGTGCTGTTTATTTGAGATGAACTGAACATTGTGGACAGTTTTCAGCAAGTTTGCAACATGGAAATACAGAAATAAGCACTATTCCATAAACAAGCTCTAAATCATGTTTGATGCAATCTGGATTGCCAATTTTTGCTGTGCTGTCTTATTTGAGATGAACTGAACATCGTGGACAGTTTTCAGCAAGTTGCAACATGGAAATACAGAAATAAGCACTTTTCCATAAACAAGCTCTAAAATCATGTTTGATTGCACTCTGGATGCAATGTTTTTCCAGAACTGTTTAAACTAGATGATAGGAACACTGTGGACAATTTTCAGCAAGTTGCAGCATTGAAATACAGAAATAACCACTTTTACATGAACAAGCTCTAAATCATGTTTGATGCACTCTGGATGTCCAATTTTTGCTGTGCTGTCTTATTTGAGATGAACTGAACATTGTGGACAGTTTTCAGCAAGTTGCAACATGGAAATACAGAAATAAGCACTTTTCCGTAAACAAGTTCTAAATCATGTTTGCTGCACCTCTGGAAGTATTTTGTTTGCAGAACTGTTTAAACTAGATTATAGGGACACTGTGGACAGTTTTCAGCAAGTTGCAGCATTGAAATACAGAAATAACCACTTTTCCATAAACAAGCTCTAAATCATGTTTGCTGCACTCTGGAAGTATTTTGTTTGCAGAACTGTTTAAACTAGATTATAGGGACACTGTGGATAGTTTTCAGCAAGTTGCAGCATTGAAATACAGAAATAACCACTTTTCCATAAACAAGTTCTAAATCATGTTTGCTGCACCTCTGGAAGTATTTTGTTTGCAGAACTGTTTAAACTAGATTATAGGGACACTGTGGACAGTTTTCAGCAAGTTGCAGCATTGAAATACAGAAATAACCACTTTTCCATAAACAAGTTCTAAATCATGTTTGCTGCACCTCTGGAAGTATTTTGTTTGCAGAACTGTTTAAACTAGATTATAGGGACACTGTGGACAGTTTTCAGCAAGTTGCAGCATTGAAATACAGAAATAACCACTTTTCCATAAACAAGCTCTAAATCATGTTTGATGCACTCTGGAAGTATTTTGTTTGCAGAACTGTTTAAACTAGATGATAGGAACACTGTGGACAATTTTCACCAAGTTGCAGCATTGAAATACAGAAATAACCACTTTTCCATGAACAAGCTCTAAATCATGTTTGATGCACTCTGGATGTCCAATTTTTGCTGTGCTGTTTATTTGAGATGAACTGAACATTGTGGACAGTTTTCAGCAAGTTGCAACATGGAAATACAGAAATAAGCACTATTCCATAAACAAGCTCTAAATCATGTTTGATGCACTCTGGGATTGCCAATTTTTGCTGTGCTGTCTTATTTGAGATGAACTGAACATTGTGGACAGTTTCAGCAAGTTGCAGCATTGAAATACAGAAATAACCACTTTTCCATGAACAAGCTCTAAAATCATGTTTGATGCCCTCTGGATGTCCAATTTTTGCTGTGCTGTTTATTTGAGATGAACTGAACATTGTGGACAGTTTTCAGCAAGTTTGCAACATGGAAATACAGAAATAAGCACTATTCCATAAACAAGCTCTAAATCATGTTTGATGCAATCTGGATTGCCAATTTTTGCTGTGCTGTCTTATTTGAGATGAACTGAACATCGTGGACAGTTTTCAGCAAGTTGCAACATGGAAATACAGAAATAAGCACTTTTCCATAAACAAGCTCTAAAATCATGTTTGATTGCACTCTGGATGCAATGTTTTTTCCAGAACTGTTTAAACTAGATGATAGGAACACTGTGGACAATTTTCAGCAAGTTGCAGCATTGAAATACAGAAATAACCACTTTTACATGAACAAGCTCTAAATCATGTTTGATGCACTCTGGATGTCCAATTTTTGCTGTGCTGTCTTATTTGAGATGAACTGAACATTGTGGACAGTTTTCAGCAAGTTGCAACATGGAAATACAGAAATAAGCACTTTTCCGTAAACAAGTTCTAAATCATGTTTGCTGCACCTCTGGAAGTATTTTGTTTGCAGAACTGTTTAAACTAGATTATAGGGACACTGTGGACAGTTTTCAGCAAGTTGCAGCATTGAAATACAGAAATAACCACTTTTCCATAAACAAGCTCTAAATCATGTTTGCTGCACTCTGGAAGTATTTTGTTTGCAGAACTGTTTAAACTAGATTATAGGGACACTGTGGACAGTTTTCAGCAAGTTGCAGCATTGAAATACAGAAATAACCACTTTTCCATGAACAAGCTCTAAAATCATGTTTGATGCCCTCTGGATGTCCAATTTTTGCTGTGCTGTTTATTTGAGATGAACTGAACATTGTGGACAGTTTTCAGCAAGTTTGCAACATGGAAATACAGAAATAAGCACTTTTCCATAAACAAGCTCTAAAATCATGTTTGATTGCACTCTGGATGCAATGTTTTTTCCAGAACTGTTTAAACTAGATGATAGGAACACTGTGGACAATTTTCAGCAAGTTGCAGCATTGAAATACAGAAATAACCACTTTTACATGAACAAGCTCTAAATCATGTTTGATGCACTCTGGATGTCCAATTTTTGCTGTGCTGTCTTATTTGAGATGAACGGAACATTGTGGACAGTTTTCAGCAAGTTGCAACATGGAAATACAGAAATAAGCACTTTTCCGTAAACAAGTTCTAAATCATGTTTGCTGCACCTCTGGAAGTATTTTGTTTGCAGAACTGTTTAAACTAGATTATAGGGACACTGTGGACAGTTTTCAGCAAGTTGCAGCATTGAAATACAGAAATAAGCACTTTTCCATAAACAAGTTCTAAATCATGTTTGCTGCACCTCTGGAAGTATTTTGTTTGCAGAACTGTTTAAACTAGATTATAGGGACACTGTGGACAATTTTCAGCAAGTTGCAGCATTGAAATACAGAAATAACCACTTTTCCATAAACAAGCTCTAAATCATGTTTGATGCATTCTGGATGTCCAATTTTTGCTGTGCTGTCTATTTGAGATGAACTGAACATTGTGGACAGTTTTCAGCAAGTTGCAACATGGAAATACAGAAATAAGCACTTTTCCATAAACAAGCTCTAAATCATGTTTGATTGCACTCTGGATGCAATGTTTTTTCCAGAACTGTTTAAACTAGATGATAGGAACACTGTGGACAATTTTCAGCAAGTTGCAGCATTGAAATACAGAAATAACCACTTTTCCATGAACAAGCTCTAAATCATGTTTGATGCACTCTGGATTGCCAATTTTAGCTGTGCTGTCTTATTTGAGATGAACTGAACATTGTGGACAGTTTTCAGCATGTTGCAACATGGACATACAGAAATAAGCACTTTTCCATAAACAAGCTCTAAATCATGTTTGATTGCACTCTGGATGCAATGTTTTTTCCAGAACGGTTTAAACTAGATGATAGGAACACTGTGGACAATTTTCACCAAGTTGCAGCATTGAAATACAGAAATAACCACTTTTCCATGAACAAGCTCTAAAATCATGTTTGATGCCCTCTGGATGTCCAATTTTTGCTGTGCTGTTTATTTGAGATGAACTGAACATTGTGGACAGTTTTCAGCAAGTTTGCAACATGGAAATACAGAAATAAGCACTATTCCATAAACAAGCTCTAAATCATGTTTGATGCAATCTGGATTGCCAATTTTTGCTGTGCTGTCTTATTTGAGATGAACTGAACATCGTGGACAGTTTTCAGCAAGTTGCAACATGGAAATACAGAAATAAGCACTTTTCCATAAACAAGCTCTAAAATCATGTTTGATTGCACTCTGGATGCAATGTTTTTTCCAGAACTGTTTAAACTAGATGATAGGAACACTGTGGACAATTTTCAGCAAGTTGCAGCATTGAAATACAGAAATAACCACTTTTACATGAACAAGCTCTAAATCATGTTTGATGCACTCTGGATGTCCAATTTCTGCTGTGCTGTCTTATTTGAGATGAACTGAACATTGTGGACAGTTTTCAGCAAGTTGCAACATGGAAATACAGAAATAAGCACTTTTCCGTAAACAAGTTCTAAATCATGTTTGCTGCACCTCTGGAAGTATTTTGTTTGCAGAACTGTTTAAACTAGATTATAGGGACACTGTGGACAGTTTTCAGCAAGTTGCAGCATTGAAATACAGAAATAACCACTTTTCCATAAACAAGCTCTAAATCATGTTTGCTGCACTCTGGAAGTATTTTGTTTGCAGAACTGTTTAAACTAGATTATAGGGACACTGTGGACAGTTTTCAGCAAGTTGCAGCATTGAAATACAGAAATAACCACTTTTACATGAACAAGCTCTAAATCATGTTTGATGCACTCTGGATGTCCAATTTTTGCTGTGCTGTCTTATTTGAGATGAACGGAACATTGTGGACAGTTTTCAGCAAGTTGCAACATGGAAATACAGAAATAAGCACTTTTCCGTAAACAAGTTCTAAATCATGTTTGCTGCACCTCTGGAAGTATTTTGTTTGCAGAACTGTTTAAACTAGATTATAGGGACACTGTGGACAGTTTTCAGCAAGTTGCAGCATTGAAATACAGAAATAAGCACTTTTCCATAAACAAGTTCTAAATCATGTTTGCTGCACCTCTGGAAGTATTTTGTTTGCAGAACTGTTTAAACTAGATTATAGGGACACTGTGGACAATTTTCAGCAAGTTGCAGCATTGAAATACAGAAATAACCACTTTTCCATAAACAAGCTCTAAATCATGTTTGATGCATTCTGGATGTCCAATTTTTGCTGTGCTGTCTATTTGAGATGAACTGAACATTGTGGACAGTTTTCAGCAAGTTGCAACATGGAAATACAGAAATAAGCACTTTTCCATAAACAAGCTCTAAATCATGTTTGATTGCACTCTGGATGCAATGTTTTTTCCAGAACTGTTTAAACTAGATGATAGGAACACTGTGGACAATTTTCAGCAAGTTGCAGCATTGAAATACAGAAATAACCACTTTTCCATGAACAAGCTCTAAATCATGTTTGATGCACTCTGGATTGCCAATTTTAGCTGTGCTGTCTTATTTGAGATGAACTGAACATTGTGGACAGTTTTCAGCATGTTGCAACATGGACATACAGAAATAAGCACTTTTCCATAAACAAGCTCTAAATCATGTTTGATTGCACTCTGGATGCAATGTTTTTTCCAGAACGGTTTAAACTAGATGATAGGAACACTGTGGACAATTTTCACCAAGTTGCAGCATTGAAATACAGAAATAACCACTTTTCCATGAACAAGCTCTAAAATCATGTTTGATGCCCTCTGGATGTCCAATTTTTGCTGTGCTGTTTATTTGAGATGAACTGAACATTGTGGACAGTTTTCAGCAAGTTTGCAACATGGAAATACAGAAATAAGCACTATTCCATAAACAAGCTCTAAATCATGTTTGATGCAATCTGGATTGCCAATTTTTGCTGTGCTGTCTTATTTGAGATGAACTGAACATCGTGGACAGTTTTCAGCAAGTTGCAACATGGAAATACAGAAATAAGCACTTTTCCATAAACAAGCTCTAAAATCATGTTTGATTGCACTCTGGATGCAATGTTTTTTCCAGAACTGTTTAAACTAGATGATAGGAACACTGTGGACAATTTTCAGCAAGTTGCAGCATTGAAATACAGAAATAACCACTTTTACATGAACAAGCTCTAAATCATGTTTGATGCACTCTGGATGTCCAATTTCTGCTGTGCTGTCTTATTTGAGATGAACTGAACATTGTGGACAGTTTTCAGCAAGTTGCAACATGGAAATACAGAAATAAGCACTTTTCCGTAAACAAGTTCTAAATCATGTTTGCTGCACCTCTGGAAGTATTTTGTTTGCAGAACTGTTTAAACTAGATTATAGGGACACTGTGGACAGTTTTCAGCAAGTTGCAGCATTGAAATACAGAAATAACCACTTTTCCATAAACAAGCTCTAAATCATGTTTGCTGCACTCTGGAAGTATTTTGTTTGCAGAACTGTTTAAACTAGATTATAGGGACACTGTGGACAGTTTTCAGCAAGTTGCAGCATTGAAATACAGAAATAACCACTTTTCCATGAACAAGCTCTAAAATCATGTTTGATGCCCTCTGGATGTCCAATTTTTGCTGTGCTGTTTATTTGAGATGAACTGAACATTGTGGACAGTTTTCAGCAAGTTTGCAACATGGAAATACAGAAATAAGCACTTTTCCATAAACAAGCTCTAAAATCATGTTTGATTGCACTCTGGATGCAATGTTTTTTCCAGAACTGTTTAAACTAGATGATAGGAACACTGTGGACAATTTTCAGCAAGTTGCAGCATTGAAATACAGAAATAACCACTTTTACATGAACAAGCTCTAAATCATGTTTGATGCACTCTGGATGTCCAATTTTTGCTGTGCTGTCTTATTTGAGATGAACGGAACATTGTGGACAGTTTTCAGCAAGTTGCAACATGGAAATACAGAAATAAGCACTTTTCCGTAAACAAGTTCTAAATCATGTTTGCTGCACCTCTGGAAGTATTTTGTTTGCAGAACTGTTTAAACTAGATTATAGGGACACTGTGGACAGTTTTCAGCAAGTTGCAGCATTGAAATACAGAAATAAGCACTTTTCCATAAACAAGTTCTAAATCATGTTTGCTGCACCTCTGGAAGTATTTTGTTTGCAGAACTGTTTAAACTAGATTATAGGGACACTGTGGACAATTTTCAGCAAGTTGCAGCATTGAAATACAGAAATAACCACTTTTCCATAAACAAGCTCTAAATCATGTTTGATGCATTCTGGATGTCCAATTTTTGCTGTGCTGTCTATTTGAGATGAACTGAACATTGTGGACAGTTTTCAGCAAGTTGCAACATGGAAATACAGAAATAAGCACTTTTCCATAAACAAGCTCTAAATCATGTTTGATTGCACTCTGGATGCAATGTTTTTTCCAGAACTGTTTAAACTAGATGATAGGAACACTGTGGACAATTTTCAGCAAGTTGCAGCATTGAAATACAGAAATAACCACTTTTCCATGAACAAGCTCTAAATCATGTTTGATGCACTCTGGATTGCCAATTTTAGCTGTGCTGTCTTATTTGAGATGAACTGAACATTGTGGACAGTTTTCAGCATGTTGCAACATGGACATACAGAAATAAGCACTTTTCCATAAACAAGCTCTAAATCATGTTTGATTGCACTCTGGATGCAATGTTTTTTCCAGAACTGTTTAAACTAGATGATAGGAACACTGTGGACAATTTTCACCAAGTTGCAGCATTGAAATACAGAAATAACCACTTTTCCATGAACAAGCTCTAAAATCATGTTTGATGCCCTCTGGATGTCCAATTTTTGCTGTGCTGTTTATTTGAGATGAACTGAACATTGTGGACAGTTTTCAGCAAGTTTGCAACATGGAAATACAGAAATAAGCACTATTCCATAAACAAGCTCTAAATCATGTTTGATGCAATCTGGATTGCCAATTTTTGCTGTGCTGTCTTATTTGAGATGAACTGAACATCGTGGACAGTTTTCAGCAAGTTGCAACATGGAAATACAGAAATAAGCACTTTTCCATAAACAAGCTCTAAAATCATGTTTGATTGCACTCTGGATGCAATGTTTTTTCCAGAACTGTTTAAACTAGATGATAGGAACACTGTGGACAATTTTCAGCAAGTTGCAGCATTGAAATACAGAAATAACCACTTTTACATGAACAAGCTCTAAATCATGTTTGATGCACTCTGGATGTCCAATTTCTGCTGTGCTGTCTTATTTGAGATGAACTGAACATTGTGGACAGTTTTCAGCAAGTTGCAACATGGAAATACAGAAATAAGCACTTTTCCGTAAACAAGTTCTAAATCATGTTTGCTGCACCTCTGGAAGTATTTTGTTTGCAGAACTGTTTAAACTAGATTATAGGGACACTGTGGACAGTTTTCAGCAAGTTGCAGCATTGAAATACAGAAATAACCACTTTTCCATAAACAAGCTCTAAATCATGTTTGCTGCACTCTGGAAGTATTTTGTTTGCAGAACTGTTTAAACTAGATTATAGGGACACTGTGGACAGTTTTCAGCAAGTTGCAGCATTGAAATACAGAAATAACCACTTTTCCATGAACAAGCTCTAAAATCATGTTTGATGCCCTCTGGATGTCCAATTTTTGCTGTGCTGTTTATTTGAGATGAACTGAACATTGTGGACAGTTTTCAGCAAGTTTGCAACATGGAAATACAGAAATAAGCACTTTTCCATAAACAAGCTCTAAAATCATGTTTGATTGCACTCTGGATGCAATGTTTTTTCCAGAACTGTTTAAACTAGATGATAGGAACACTGTGGACAATTTTCAGCAAGTTGCAGCATTGAAATACAGAAATAACCACTTTTACATGAACAAGCTCTAAATCATGTTTGATGCACTCTGGATGTCCAATTTTTGCTGTGCTGTCTTATTTGAGATGAACGGAACATTGTGGACAGTTTTCAGCAAGTTGCAACATGGAAATACAGAAATAAGCACTTTTCCGTAAACAAGTTCTAAATCATGTTTGCTGCACCTCTGGAAGTATTTTGTTTGCAGAACTGTTTAAACTAGATTATAGGGACACTGTGGACAGTTTTCAGCAAGTTGCAGCATTGAAATACAGAAATAAGCACTTTTCCATAAACAAGTTCTAAATCATGTTTGCTGCACCTCTGGAAGTATTTTGTTTGCAGAACTGTTTAAACTAGATTATAGGGACACTGTGGACAATTTTCAGCAAGTTGCAGCATTGAAATACAGAAATAACCACTTTTCCATAAACAAGCTCTAAATCATGTTTGATGCATTCTGGATGTCCAATTTTTGCTGTGCTGTCTATTTGAGATGAACTGAACATTGTGGACAGTTTTCAGCAAGTTGCAACATGGAAATACAGAAATAAGCACTTTTCCATAAACAAGCTCTAAATCATGTTTGATTGCACTCTGGATGCAATGTTTTTTCCAGAACTGTTTAAACTAGATGATAGGAACACTGTGGACAATTTTCAGCAAGTTGCAGCATTGAAATACAGAAATAACCACTTTTCCATGAACAAGCTCTAAATCATGTTTGATGCACTCTGGATTGCCAATTTTAGCTGTGCTGTCTTATTTGAGATGAACTGAACATTGTGGACAGTTTTCAGCATGTTGCAACATGGACATACAGAAATAAGCACTTTTCCATAAACAAGCTCTAAATCATGTTTGATTGCACTCTGGATGCAATGTTTTTTCCAGAACTGTTTAAACTAGATGATAGGAACACTGTGGACAATTTTCACCAAGTTGCAGCATTGAAATACAGAAATAACCACTTTTCCATGAACAAGCTCTAAAATCATGTTTGATGCCCTCTGGATGTCCAATTTTTGCTGTGCTGTTTATTTGAGATGAACTGAACATTGTGGACAGTTTTCAGCAAGTTTGCAACATGGAAATACAGAAATAAGCACTATTCCATAAACAAGCTCTAAATCATGTTTCATGCAATCTGGATTGCCAATTTTTGCTGTGCTGTCTTATTTGAGATGAACTGAACATCGTGGACAGTTTTCAGCAAGTTGCAACATGGAAATACAGAAATAAGCACTTTTCCATAAACAAGCTCTAAAATCATGTTTGATTGCACTCTGGATGCAATGTTTTTTCCAGAACTGTTTAAACTAGATGATAGGAACACTGTGGACAATTTTCAGCAAGTTGCAGCATTGAAATACAGAAATAACCACTTTTACATGAACAAGCTCTAAATCATGTTTGATGCACTCTGGATGTCCAATTTTTGCTGTGCTGTCTTATTTGAGATGAACTGAACATTGTGGACAGTTTTCAGCAAGTTGCAACATGGAAATACAGAAATAAGCACTTTTCCGTAAACAAGTTCTAAATCATGTTTGCTGCACCTCTGGAAGTATTTTGTTTGCAGAACTGTTTAAACTAGATTATAGGGACACTGTGGACAGTTTTCAGCAAGTTGCAGCATTGAAATACAGAAATAACCACTTTTCCATAAACAAGCTCTAAATCATGTTTGCTGCACTCTGGAAGTATTTTGTTTGCAGAACTGTTTAAACTAGATTATAGGGACACTGTGGACAGTTTTCAGCAAGTTGCAGCATTGAAATACAGAAATAACCACTTTTCCATGAACAAGCTCTAAATCATGTTTGATGCCCTCTGGATGTCCAATTTTTGCTGTGCTGTTTATTTGAGATGAACTGAACATTGTGGACAGTTTTCAGCAAGTTTGCAACATGGAAATACAGAAATAAGCACTTTTCCATAAACAAGCTCTAAAATCATGTTTGATTGCACTCTGGATGCAATGTTTTTTCCAGAACTGTTTAAACTAGATGATAGGAACACTGTGGACAATTTTCAGCAAGTTGCAGCATTGAAATACAGAAATAACCACTTTTACATGAACAAGCTCTAAATCATGTTTGATGCACTCTGGATGTCCAATTTTTGCTGTGCTGTCTTATTTGAGATGAACTGAACATTGTGGACAGTTTTCAGCAAGTTGCAACATGGAAATACAGAAATAAGCACTTTTCCGTAAACAAGTTCTAAATCATGTTTGCTGCACCTCTGGAAGTATTTTGTTTGCAGAACTGTTTAAACTAGATTATAGGGACACTGTGGACAGTTTTTAGCAAGTTTCAGCATTGAAATACAGAAATAACCACTTTTCCATAAACAAGCTCTAAATCATGTTTGCTGCACTCTGGAAGTATTTTGTTTGCAGAACTGTTTAAACTAGATTATAGGGACACTGTGGACAGTTTTCAGCAAGTTGCAGCATTGAAATACAGAAATACCCACTTTTCCATAAACAAGTTCTAAATCATGTTTGCTGCACCTCTGGAAGTATTTTGTTTGCAGAACTGTTTAAACTAGATTATAGGGACACTGTGGACAGTTTTCAGCAAGTTGCAGCATTGAAATACAGAAATAACCACTTTTCCATAAACAAGCTCTAAATCATGTTTGATGCACTCTGGAAGTATTTTGTTTGCAGAACTGTTTAAACTAGATTATAGGAACACTGTGGACAATTTTCAGCAAGTTGCAGCATTGAAATACAGAAATAACCACTTTTCCATGAACAAGCTCTAAAATCATGTTTGATGCCCTCTGGATGTCCAATTTTTGCTGTGCTGTTTATTTGAGATGAACTGAACATTGTGGACAGTTTTCAGCAAGTTTGCAACATGGAAATACAGAAATAAGCTCTAAATCATGTTTGATGCACTCTGGATTGCCAATTTTTGCTGTGCTGTCTTATTTGAGATGAACTGAACATTGTGGACAGTTTTCAGCAAGTTGCAACATGGAAATACAGAAATTAGCACTATTCCATAAACAAGCTCTAAATCATGTTTGATGCACTCTGGGATTGCCAATTTTTGCTGTGCTGTCTTATTTGAGATGAACTGAACATTGTGGACAGTTTTCAGCAAGTTGCAACATGGAAATACAGAAATAAGCACTTTTCCATAAACAAGTTCTAAATCATGTTTGCTGCACCTCTGGAAGTATTTTGTTTGCAGAACTGTTTAAACTAGATTATAGGAACACTGTGGACAATTTTCAGCAAGTTGCAGCATTGAAATACAGAAATAACCACTTTTCCATGAACAAGCTCTAAAATCATGTTTGATGCCCTCTGGATGTCCAATTTTTGCTGTGCTGTTTATTTGAGATGAACTGAACATTGTGGACAGTTTTCAGCAAGTTTGCAACATGGAAATACAGAAATAAGCTCTAAATCATGTTTGATGCACTCTGGATTGCCAATTTTTGCTGTGCTGTCTTATTTGAGATGAACTGAACATTGTGGACAGTTTTCAGCAAGTTGCAACATGGAAATACAGAAATTAGCACTATTCCATAAACAAGCTCTAAATCATGTTTGATGCACTCTGGGATTGCCAATTTTTGCTGTGCTGTCTTATTTGAGATGAACTGAACATTGTGGACAGTTTTCAGCAAGTTGCAACATGGAAATACAGAAATAAGCACTTTTCCATAAACAAGTTCTAAATCATGTTTGCTGCACCTCTGGAAGTATTTTGTTTGCAGAACTGTTTAAACTAGATTATAGGGACACTGTGGACAGTTTTCAGCAAGTTGCAGCATTGAAATACAGAAATAACCACTTTTCCATGAACAAGCTCTAAATCATGTTTGATGCCCTCTGGATGTCCAATTTTTGCTGTGCTGTTTATTTGAGATGAACTGAACATTGTGGACAGTTTTCAGCAAGTTTGCAACATGGAAATACAGAAATAAGCACTTTTCCATAAACAAGCTCTAAAATCATGTTTGATTGCACTCTGGATGCAATGTTTTTTCCAGAACTGTTTAAACTAGATGATAGGAACACTGTGGACAATTTTCAGCAAGTTGCAGCATTGAAATACAGAAATAACCACTTTTACATGAACAAGCTCTAAATCATGTTTGATGCACTCTGGATGTCCAATTTTTGCTGTGCTGTCTTATTTGAGATGAACTGAACATTGTGGACAGTTTTCAGCAAGTTGCAACATGGAAATACAGAAATAAGCACTTTTCCGTAAACAAGTTCTAAATCATGTTTGCTGCACCTCTGGAAGTATTTTGTTTGCAGAACTGTTTAAACTAGATTATAGGGACACTGTGGACAGTTTTTAGCAAGTTTCAGCATTGAAATACAGAAATAACCACTTTTCCATAAACAAGCTCTAAATCATGTTTGCTGCACTCTGGAAGTATTTTGTTTGCAGAACTGTTTAAACTAGATTATAGGGACACTGTGGACAGTTTTCAGCAAGTTGCAGCATTGAAATACAGAAATACCCACTTTTCCATAAACAAGTTCTAAATCATGTTTGCTGCACCTCTGGAAGTATTTTGTTTGCAGAACTGTTTAAACTAGATTATAGGGACACTGTGGACAGTTTTCAGCAAGTTGCAGCATTGAAATACAGAAATAACCACTTTTCCATAAACAAGCTCTAAATCATGTTTGATGCACTCTGGAAGTATTTTGTTTGCAGAACTGTTTAAACTAGATTATAGGAACACTGTGGACAATTTTCAGCAAGTTGCAGCATTGAAATACAGAAATAACCACTTTTCCATGAACAAGCTCTAAAATCATGTTTGATGCCCTCTGGATGTCCAATTTTTGCTGTGCTGTTTATTTGAGATGAACTGAACATTGTGGACAGTTTTCAGCAAGTTTGCAACATGGAAATACAGAAATAAGCTCTAAATCATGTTTGATGCACTCTGGATTGCCAATTTTTGCTGTGCTGTCTTATTTGAGATGAACTGAACATTGTGGACAGTTTTCAGCAAGTTGCAACATGGAAATACAGAAATTAGCACTATTCCATAAACAAGCTCTAAATCATGTTTGATGCACTCTGGGATTGCCAATTTTTGCTGTGCTGTCTTATTTGAGATGAACTGAACATTGTGGACAGTTTTCAGCAAGTTGCAACATGGAAATACAGAAATAAGCACTTTTCCATAAACAAGTTCTAAATCATGTTTGCTGCACCTCTGGAAGTATTTTGTTTGCAGAACTGTTTAAACTAGATTATAGGGACACTGTGGACAATTTTCAGCAAGTTGCAGCATTGAAATACAGAAATAACCACTTTTCCATAAACAAGCTCTAAATCATGTTTGATGCATTCTGGATGTCCAATTTTTGCTGTGCTGTCTATTTGAGATGAACTGAACATTGTGGACAGTTTTCAGCAAGTTGCAACATGGAAATACAGAAATAAGCACTTTTCCATAAACAAGCTCTAAATCATGTTTGATTGCACTCTGGATGCAATGTTTTTTCCAGAACTGTTTAAACTAGATGATAGGAACACTGTGGACAATTTTCACCAAGTTGCAGCATTGAAATACAGAAATAACCACTTTTCCATGAACAAGCTCTAAATCATGTTTGATGCATTCTGGATGTCCAATTTTTGCTGTGCTGTCTATTTGAGATGAGCTGAACATTGTGGACAGTTTTCAGCAAGTTGCAACATGGAAATACAGAAATAAGCACTTTTCCATAAACAAGTTCTAAATCATGTTTGCTGCACCTCTGGAAGTATTTTGTTTGCAGAACTGTTTAAACTAGATTATAGGGACACTGTGGACTGTTTTCAGCAAGTTGCAGCATTGAAATACAGAAATAACCACTTTTCCATAAACAAGCTCTAAATCATGTTTTATGCACTCTGGAAGTATTTTGTTTGCAGAACTGTTTAAACTAGATGATAGGAACACTGTGGACAATTTTCAGCAAGTTGCAGCATTGAAATACAGAAATAACCACTTTTCCATGAACAAGCTCTAAAATCATGTTTGATGCCCTCTGGATGTCCAATTTTTGCTGTGCTGTTTATTTGAGATGAACTGAACATTGTGGACAGTTTTCAGCAAGTTTGCAACATGGAAATACAGAAATAGGCACTTTTCCATAAACAAGCTCTAAATCATGTTTGATGCACTCTGGATTGCCAATTTTTGCTGTGCTGTCTTATTTGAGATGAACTGAACATTGTGGACAGTTTTCAGCAAGTTGCAACATGGAAATACAGAAATAAGCACTTTTCCATAAACAAGTTCTAAATCATGTTTGCTGCACCTCTGGAAGTATTTTGTTTGCAGAACTGTTTAAACTAGATTATAGGGACACTGTGGACAATTTTCAGCAAGTTGCAGCATTGAAATACAGAAATAACCACTTTTCCATAAACAAGCTCTAAATCATGTTTGATGCATTCTGGAAGTCCAATTTTTGCTGTGCTGTCTATTTGAGATGAACTGAACATTGTGGACAGTTTTCAGCAAGTTGCAACATGGAAATACAGAAATAAGCACTTTTCCATAAACAAGCTCTAAATCATGTTTGATTGCACTCTGGATGCAATGTTTTTTCCAGAACTGTTTAAACTAGATGATAGGAACACTGTGGACAATGTTCAGCAAGTTGCAGCATTGAAATACAGAAATAACCACTTTTCCATGAACAAGCTCTAAATCATGTTTGATGCACTCTGGATGTCCAATTTTTGCTGTGCTGTCTTATTTGAGATGAACTGAACATTGTGGACAGTTTTCAGCATGTTGCAACATGGACATACAGAAATAAGCACTTTTCCATAAACAAGCTCTAAATCATGTTTGATTGCACTCTGGATGCAATGTTTTTTCCAGAACTGTTTAAACTAGATGATAGGAACACTGTGGACAATTTTCACCAAGTTGCAGCATTGAAATACAGAAATAACCACTTTTCCATGAACAAGCTCTAAATCATGTTTGATGCATTCTGGATGTCCAATTTTTGCTGTGCTGTCTATTTGAGATGAACTGAACATTGTGGACAGTTTTCAGCAAGTTGCAACATGGAAATACAGAAATAAGCACTTTTCCATAAACAAGTTCTAAATCATGTTTGCTGCACCTCTGGAAGTATTTTGTTTGCAGAACTGTTTAAACTAGATTATAGGGACACTGTGGACTGTTTTCAGCAAGTTGCAGCATTGAAATACAGAAATAACCACTTTTCCATAAACAAGCTCTAAATCATGTTTTATGCACTCTGGAAGTATTTTGTTTGCAGAACTGTTTAAACTAGATGATAGGAACACTGTGGACAATTTTCAGCAAGTTGCAGCATTGAAATACAGAAATAACCACTTTTCCATGAACAAGCTCTAAAATCATGTTTGATGCCCTCTGGATGTCCAATTTTTGCTGTGCTGTTTATTTGAGATGAACTGAACATTGTGGACAGTTTTCAGCAAGTTTGCAACTTGGAAATACAGAAATAGGCACTTTTCCATAAACAAGCTCTAAATCATGTTTGATGCACTCTGGATTGCCAATTTTTGCTGTGCTGTCTTATTTGAGATGAACTGAACATTGTGGACAGTTGTCAGCAAGTTGCAACATGGAAATACAGAAATAAGCACTTTTCCATAAACAAGCTCTAAAATCATGTTTGATTGCACTCTGGATGCAATGTTTTTTCCAGAACTGTTTAAACTAGATGATAGGAACACTGTGGACAATTTTCAGCAAGTTGCAGCATTGAAATACAGAAATAACCACTTTTCCATGAACAAGCTCTAAATCATGTTTGATGCACTCTGGATGTCCAATTTTTGCTGTGCTGTCTTATTTGAGATGAACTGAACATTGTGGACAGTTTTCAGCAAGTTGCAACATGGAAATACAGAAATAAGCACTTTTCCATAAACAAGTTCTAAATCATGTTTGCTGCACCTCTGGAAGTATTTTGTTTGCAGAACTGTTTAAACTAGATTATAGGGACACTGTGGACAATTTTCAGCAAGTTGCAGCATTGAAATACAGAAATAACCACTTTTCCATAAACAAGCTCTAAATCATGTTTGATGCATTCTGGATGTCCAATTTTTGCTGTGCTGTCTATTTGAGATGAACTGAACATTGTGGACAGTTTTCAGCAAGTTGCAACATGGAAATACAGAAATAAGCACTTTTCCATAAACAAGCTCTAAATCATGTTTGATTGCACTCTGGATGTAATGTTTTTTCCAGAACTGTTTAAACTAGATGATAGGAACACTGTGGACAATTTTCAGCAAGTTGCAGCATTGAAATACAGAAATAACCACTTTTCCATGAACAAGCTCTAAATCATGTTTGATGCACTCTGGATTGCCAATTTTAGCTGTGCTGTCTTATTTGAGATGAACTGAACATTGTGGACAGTTTTCAGCAAGTTGCAACATGGAAATACAGAAATAAGCACTTTTCCATAAACAAGTTCTAAATCATGTTTGCTGCACCTCTGGAAGTATTTTGTTTGCAGAACTGTTTAAACTAGATTATAGGGACACTGTGGACTGTTTTCAGCAAGTTGCAGCATTGAAATACAGAAATAACCACTTTTCCATAAACAAGCTCTAAATCATGTTTTATGCACTCTGGAAGTATTTTGTTTGCAGAACTGTTTAAACTAGATGATAGGAACACTGTGGACAATTTTCAGCAAGTTGCAGCATTGAAATACAGAAATAACCACTTTTCCATGAACAAGCTCTAAAATCATGTTTGATGCCCTCTGGATGTCAAATTTTTGCTGTGCTGTTTATTTGAGATGAACTGAACATTGTGGACAGTTTTCAGCAAGTTTGCAACATGGAAATACAGAAATAGGCACTTTTCCATAAACAAGCTCTAAATCATGTTTGATGCACTCTGGATTGCCAATTTTTGCTGTGCTGTCTTATTTGAGATGAACTGAACATTGTGGACAGTTTTCAGCAAGTTGCAACATGGAAATACAGAAATAAGCACTTTTCCATAAACAAGCTCTAAAATCATGTTTGATTGCACTCTGGATGCAATGTTTTTTCCAGAACTGTTTAAACTAGATGATAGGAACACTGTGGACAATTTTCAGCAAGTTGCAGCATTGAAATACAGAAATAACCACTTTTCCATGAACAAGCTCTAAATCATGTTTGATGCACTCTGGATGTCCAATTTTTGCTGTGCTGTCTTATTTGAGATGAACTGAACATTGTGGACAGTTTTCAGCAAGTTGCAACATGGAAATACAGAAATAAGCACTTTTCCATAAACAAGTTCTAAATCATGTTTGCTGCACCTCTGGAAGTATTTTGTTTGCAGAAATGTTTAAACTAGATTATAGGGACACTGTGGACAATTTTCAGCAAGTTGCAGCATTGAAATACAGAAATAACCACTTTTCCATAAACAAGCTCTAAATCATGTTTGATGCATTCTGGATGTCCAATTTTTGCTGTGCTGTCTATTTGAGATGAACTGAACATTGTGGACAGTTTTCAGCAAGTTGCAACATGGAAATACAGAAATAAGCACTTTTCCATAAACAAGCTCTAAATCATGTTTGATTGCACTCTGGATGTAATGTTTTTTCCAGAACTGTTTAAACTAGATGATAGGAACACTGTGGACAATTTTCAGCAAGTTGCAGCATTGAAATACAGAAATAACCACTTTTCCATGAACAAGCTCTAAATCATGTTTGATGCACTCTGGATTGCCAATTTTAGCTGTGCTGTCTTATTTGAGATGAACTGAACATTGTGGACAGTTTTCAGCAAGTTGCAACATGGAAATACAGAAATAAGCACTTTTCCATAAACAAGTTCTAAATCATGTTTGCTGCACCTCTGGAAGTATTTTGTTTGCAGAACTGTTTAAACTAGATTATAGGGACACTGTGGACTGTTTTCAGCAAGTTGCAGCATTGAAATACAGAAATAACCACTTTTCCATAAACAAGCTCTAAATCATGTTTTATGCACTCTGGAAGTATTTTGTTTGCAGAACTGTTTAAACTAGATGATAGGAACACTGTGGACAATTTTCAGCAAGTTGCAGCATTGAAATACAGAAATAACCACTTTTCCATGAACAAGCTCTAAAATCATGTTTGATGCCCTCTGGATGTCAAATTTTTGCTGTGCTGTTTATTTGAGATGAACTGAACATTGTGGACAGTTTTCAGCAAGTTTGCAACATGGAAATACAGAAATAGGCACTTTTCCATAAACAAGCTCTAAATCATGTTTGATGCACTCTGGATTGCCAATTTTTGCTGTGCTGTCTTATTTGAGATGAACTGAACATTGTGGACAGTTTTCAGCAAGTTGCAACATGGAAATACAGAAATAAGCACTTTTCCATAAACAAGCTCTAAAATCATGTTTGATTGCACTCTGGATGCAATGTTTTTTCCAGAACTGTTTAAACTAGATGATAGGAACACTGTGGACAATTTTCAGCAAGTTGCAGCATTGAAATACAGAAATAACCACTTTTCCATGAACAAGCTCTAAATCATGTTTGATGCACTCTGGATGTCCAATTTTTGCTGTGCTGTCTTATTTGAGATGAACTGAACATTGTGGACAGTTTTCAGCAAGTTGCAACATGGAAATACAGAAATAAGCACTTTTCCATAAACAAGTTCTAAATCATGTTTGCTGCACCTCTGGAAGTATTTTGTTTGCAGAAATGTTTAAACTAGATTATAGGGACACTGTGGACAATTTTCAGCAAGTTGCAGCATTGAAATACAGAAATAACCACTTTTCCATAAACAAGCTCTAAATCATGTTTGATGCATTCTGGATGTCCAATTTTTGCTGTGCTGTCTATTTGAGATGAACTGAACATTGTGGACAGTTTTCAGCAAGTTGCAACATGGAAATACAGAAATAAGCACTTTTCCATAAACAAGCTCTAAATCATGTTTGATTGCACTCTGGATGCAATGTTTTTTCCAGAACTGTTTAAACTAGATGATAGGAACACTGTGGACAATTTTCAGCAAGTTGCAGCATTGAAATACAGAAATAACCACTTTTCCATGAACAAGCTCTAAATCATGTTTGATGCACTCTGGATTGCCAATTTTAGCTGTGCTGTCTTATTTGAGATGAACTGAACATTGTGGACAGTTTTCAGCAAGTTGCAACATGGAAATACAGAAATAAGCACTTTTCCATAAACAAGTTCTAAATCATGTTTGCTGCACCTCTGGAAGTATTTTGTTTGCAGAACTGTTTAAACTAGATTATAGGGACACTGTGGACTGTTTTCAGCAAGTTGCAGCATTGAAATACAGAAATAACCACTTTTCCATAAACAAGCTCTAAATCATGTTTTATGCACTCTGGAAGTATTTTGTTTGCAGAACTGTTTAAACTAGATGATAGGAACACTGTGGACAATTTTCAGCAAGTTGCAGCATTGAAATACAGAAATAACCACTTTTCCATGAACAAGCTCTAAAATCATGTTTGATGCCCTCTGGATGTCCAATTTTTGCTGTGCTGTTTATTTGAGATGAACTGAACATTGTGGACAGTTTTCAGCAAGTTTGCAACATGGAAATACAGAAATAGGCACTTTTCCATAAACAAGCTCTAAATCATGTTTGATGCACTCTGGATTGCCAATTTTTGCTGTGCTGTCTTATTTGAGATGAACTGAACATTGTGGACAGTTTTCAGCAAGTTGCAACATGGAAATACAGAAATAAGCACTTTTCCATAAACAAGCTCTAAAATCATGTTTGATTGCACTCTGGATGCAATGTTTTTTCCAGAACTGTTTAAACTAGATGATAGGAACACTGTGGACAATTTTCAGCAAGTTGCAGCATTGAAATACAGAAATAACCACTTTTCCATGAACAAGCTCTAATCATGTTTGATGCACTCTGGGTGTCCAATTTTTGCTGTGCTGTCTTATTTGAGATGAACTGAACATTGTGGACAGTTTTCAGCAAGTTTGCAACATGGAAATACAGAAATAAGCACTTTTCCATAAACAAGCTCTAAAATCATGTTTGATTGCACTCTGGATGCAATGTTTTTTCCAGAACTGTTTAAACTAGATGATAGGAACACTGTGGACAATTTTCAGCAAGTTGCAGCATTGAAATACAGAAATAACCACTTTTCCATGAACAAGCTCTAAATCATGTTTTGATGCACTCTGGGTGTCCAATTTTTGCTGTGCTGTCTTATTTGAGATGAACTGAACATTGTGGACAGTTTTCAGCAAGTTGCAACATGGAAATACAGAAATAAGCACTTTTCCATAAACAAGTTCTAAATCATGTTTGCTGCACCTCTGGAAGTATTTTGTTTGCAGAAATGTTTAAACTAGATTATAGGGACACTGTGGACAATTTTCAGCAAGTTGCAGCATTGAAATACAGAAATAACCACTTTTCCATAAACAAGCTCTAAATCATGTTTGATGCATTCTGGATGTCCAATTTTTGCTGTGCTGTTTATTTGAGATGAACTGAACATTGTGGACAGTTTTCAGCAAGTTGCAACATGGAAATACAGAAATAAGCACTTTTCCATAAACAAGCTCTAAATCATGTTTGATTGCACTCTGGATGCAATGTTTTTTCCAGAACTGTTTAAACTAGATGATAGGAACCTGTGGACAATTTTCAGCAAGTTGCAGCATTGAAATACAGAAATAACCACTTTTCCATGAACAAGCTCTAAATCATGTTTGATGCACTCTGGATTGCCAATTTTAGCTGTGCTGTCTTATTGAGATGAACTGAACATTGTGGACAGTTTTCAGCATGTTGCAACATGGACATACAGAAATAAGCACTTTTCCATAAACAAGCTCTAAATCATGTTTGATTGCACTCTGGATGCAATGTTTTTTCCAGAACTGGTTTAAACTAGATGATAGGAACACTGTGGACAATTTTCACCAAGTTGCAGCATTGAAATACAGAAATAACCACTTTTCCATGAACAAGCTCTAAATCATGTTTGATGCATTCTGGATGTCCAATTTTGCTGTGCTGTCTATTTGAGATGAACTGAACATTGTGGACAGTTTTCAGCAAGTTGCAACATGGAAATACAGAAATAAGCACTTTTCCATAACAAGCTCTAAATTATGTTTGATTGCACTCTGGATAAAACTTTGTTTTGTTATGTTTTATTCGAGATGTTATGAAAACACTGTAGAATGCATGAATAAGCACTTTCCATAAAAAAGCTCTAAATCATGTTTGCTGCACTCTGGAAGTATTTTGTTTGCAGAACTGTTTAAACTAGATTATAGGGACACTGTGACTGTTTTCAGCAAGTTGCAGCATTGAAATACAGAAATAACCACTTTTCCATAAACAAGCTCTAAATCATGTTTTATTGCTCTCTTGGAAGTATTTTGTTTGCAGAACTGTTTTAAACTAGATGATAGGAACACTGTGGACAATTTTCAGCAAGTTGCAGCATTGAAATACAGAAATAACCACTTTTCCATGAACAAGCTCTAAAATCATGTTTGATGCCCTCTGGATGTCCAATTTTGCTGTGCTGTTTATTTGAGATGAACTGAACATTGTGGACAGTTTTCAGCAAGTTTGCAACATGGAAATACAGAAATAAGCACTTTTCCATAAACAAGCTCTAAATCATGTTTGATGCACTCTGGATTGCCAATTTTTGCTGTGCTGTCTTATTGAGATGAACTGAACCAGTTGGACCGTTTCAGCAAGTGCAGCATTGAATACAGAAATAACCACTTTTTCCATGAACAAGCTCTAAAATCATGTTGATGCCCTCTGGATGTCCAATTTTTGCTGTGCTGTTTATTTGGATGAACTGAACATTGTGGACCGTTTTCAGCAAGTTTGCACATGGAAATACAGAAATAAGCACTTTTTCCAATAAACAAGCTCCTAAATCAGGTTTGATGCACTCTGGATTGCCATTTTGCTGTGCTGTCTTATTTGAGATGAACTGAACATTGTGGAACAGTTTTCAGCAAGGTTGCAAACATGGAAATACAGAAATAAGCACTTTTCCATAAACAAGCTCTAAATCATGTTTGATTGGCACGTCTGGATGCAATGTTTTTTCCAAACCTTGTTTAAAACTAGATGATAGGGACCACTGTGGACAATTTCAGCAAGTTGCAAGCATTGAAATACAGAAATAACCACTTTTCCATGAACAAGCTCTAAATCATGTTTGATGCACTCTTATTGCCCATTTTTGCTGTGCTGTCGTATTTGAGATGAACTGAACATTGTGGACAGTTTTTCAGCATGTTGCAACATGAAATACAGAAAATAAGCACTTTCCATAACAAGCCTAAATCATGTTTGATTGCACTCTGGATGCAATGTTTTCCCAGAACTGTTTAAACTAGATGATAGGAACACTGTGGACAATTTTCACCAAGTTGCAGCACTGAAATACAGAATAACCACGTTCCATGAACAAGCTCTAATCATGTTTGATGCATTCTGGATGTCCAATTTTTGCTGTGCTGTCTATTTGAGATGAACTGAACATTGTGGACAGTTTTCAGCAAGTTGCAACATGGAAATACAGAAATAAAGCCCTTTTCCATAAACAAGCTCTAAATCATGTTTGATGCACTCTGGATGTCCAATTTTTGCTGTGGCTGTGTCTAGTTGAGATAAATGAACGCCGTGGACAGTTTTCAGCAAGTTGCCAACATTGAAAATACAGAATAAGCACTTTTCCATAAACAAGCTCTAAATCATGTTTGAAGCACTCTGGATAAAAAAATGTTTTTGTTATGTTTATTCGAAGATGTTATGAAAACAACTGTAAAATGAATGAATAAGCACTTTTCCATAAACAAGCTCTAAATCATGTTTGCTGCCTCTGGAAGTATTTTTGCAAAGTTCATTGTGGACTGTTTTCAGCAAGTTGCAGCATTGAAATACAGAAATAACCACTTTTCCATGAACAAGCTCTAAAATCATGTTTGATGCACTCTGGATGTCCAATTTTGCTGTGCTGTTTATTTGAGATGAACTGAACTTGTGGACAGTTTTCAGCAAGTTGCAACATTGAAATACAGAAATAACCACTTTTCCATAAACAAGCTCTAAATCATGTTTGATGCACTCTGGATGCCAATTTTTGCTGTGCTGTTTATTTGAGATGAACTGAACATTGTGGACAGTTTTCAGCAAGTTGCAACATGGAAATACAGAAATAAGCACTTTTCCATAAACAAGCTCTAAATCATGTTTGATGATGCACTCTGGATTGCCATTTTTGCTGTGCTGTTTTATTTGAGATGAACTGAACATTGTGGACAGTTTTCAGCAAGTTGCAACATGGAAATACAGAAATAAGCACTTTTCCATAAACAAGCTCTAAATCATGTTTGATGCACTCTGGAATGCCAATTTTTTGCGAACTGTTTAAACTAGATGAACTGACATTGTGGACAATTTTCAGCAAGTTGCAGCATTGAAATACAGAAATAACCACTTTTCCATGAACAAGCTCTAAATCATGTTTGATGCACTCTGGATGTCCAATTTTTGCTGTGCTGTCTTATTTGAGATGAACTGAACATTGTGGACAGTTTTCAGCAAGTTGCAACAGAAATACAGAAATAAGCACTTTTCCATAAACAAGTCTAAATCATGTTTGATGCACTCTGGAAGTATTTTGTTTCAGAACTGTTTAAACTAGATTATAGGGACACTGTGGACAATTTTCAGCAAGTGTCAGCATTGAAATACAGAAATACCACTTTTCCATAAACAGCTCTAAATCATGTTTGATGCACTCTGGATGTCCATTTTTTGCTGTGCTGTTTATTTGAGATGAACTGAACATTGTGGACAGTTTTCAGCAAGTTGCAACATGGAAATACAGAAATAAGCACTTTCCATAAACAAGCTCTAAATCATGTTTGATTGCACTCTGGATGCATGTTTTTTTCAGAACTGTGTTTAAACTAGATGATAGAACACTGTGGACAATTTTCAGCAAGTTGCAGCATTGAAATACAGAAATAACCACTTTTCCATGAACAAGCTCTAAATCATGTTTGATGCACTCTGGATGCCATTTTTGCTGTGCTGTCTATTTGAGATGAACTGAACATGTGGACAGTTTTCAGCAAGTTGCAACATGGAAATACAGAAATAAGCACTTTTCCATAAACAAGCTCTAAATCATGTTTGCTGCACTCTGGATGTATTTTTTGCAGACTGTTTAACTAGATTATGGAACATTGTGGACAGTTTTCAGCAAGTTGCAACATGGAAATACAGAAATAAGCACTTTTCCATAAACAAGCTCTAAATCATGTTTGCTGCACTCTGGAAGTATTTTTGTTGCAGAACTGTTTAAACTAGATTATAGGGACACTGTGGACATTTTCAGCAAGTTGCAGCATTGAAATACAGAAATAACCACTTTTCCATAAACAAGCTCTAAATCATGTTTGATGCCCTCTGGATGTCCAATTTTGCTGTGCTGTCTATTTGATGAACTGAACATTGTGGACAGTTTTCAGCAAGTTGCAACATGGAAATACAGAAATAAGCACTTTTCCATAAACAAGCTCTAAATCATGTTTGATTGCACTCTGGATGCAATGTTTTTTTCAGAACTGTTTAAACTAGATGATGGAAACACTGTGGACAATTTTCAGCAAGTTGCAGCATTGAAATCAGAAATAAGCACTTTTCCATAAACAAGCTCTAAATCATGTTTGATGCACTCTGGATTGCCATTTTTGCTTGCTGTCTTATTTGAGATGAACTGAACATTGTGGACAGTTTTTCAGCAAGTTGCAACATGGAAATACAGAAATAAGCACTTTTCCATAAACAAGCTCTAAA
>NW_022263222.1:0-2500 GCF_002021735.2 Oncorhynchus kisutch
TGTCCCTCTCTCTCTCTGTCCCTCTCTCTCTCTCTCTCTCGCTCTCTCTCCAAACAACACTCATCATACCTCAGGATAACAGAATGTTTAGTTCTCAGGACACAAGTGACATCACCTGTCCATAGTGTTCTAACAACAGGGCAATAGCAGAGTTCTGGGCTGTGTCTCATTTGGCACCAAATTCCCTGTATAGTGTACAACTTTTGGCCGAGCTAATAGGGCTCTAGACAAAAGTAGTGCACTATATAGGAATATGGTGCTATTTGGGGCACAGTCAACATCTGTCCCTAACTGCAGGACAATAACAGAGTTCTGATGAGTCAGTGTGTCTATAACTGTGACCAAAGGAAGGCTGTTCTGGCCCCTCTGATGTGGCCACATCTATCCTGAGGGAGGAACACTCAGTCCACTGAACACAGACCCTGAGAGGGAGAGAGAGAGAGTCTACGCCTTCACTATGGTGAATCACTAATACAATACAGAAATACACTATGGAAAAAGAAGGAACAAACAACAACATGAAGAATTATCTATCCAAAATGGAGATGTCTGGGTAAACCACTTCTCCAATCTGTTTGGCTCTATAACAAAGAATAAAGAGCAAAACATATACAGGAACAAATACAAATCTTAGAATCAACTATTAAAGACCAGAACCAACTGGATTCTCCAATTACCTTGAATGAGCTACAGGACAAAATAAAAACCCTCCAACCCAAAAAGGCATGTGGTGTTGATGGTATCCTTAATAAAATTATCAAATATACAGACAACAAATTCCAATTGGCTATACTAAAACTCTTCAACATTATCCTTAGCTCTGGCATCTTCCCCAATATTTGGAACCAAGGACTGATCACCCCAATCCACAAAAGTGGAGACAAATTTGACCCCAATAACTACCGTGGGATATGCATCAACAGTAACCTTGGGAAAATCATCTGCATTATCATTAACAGCAGATTCGTACATTTCCTCAATGAAAACAATGTACTGAGCAAATGTCAAAATGGCTTTTTACCAAATTACCGTACAACAGACGGTAATTGTATGTTGTACAATTATTCACCCTGCACACCCTAATTGACAAACAAACAAACCAAAACAAAGGCAAAGTCTTCTCATGCTTTGTTGATTTCAAAAAGGCCTTTGACTCAATTTGGCATGATGGTCTGCTATACAAACTGATGGAAAGTGGTGTTGGGGGTAAAACATACGACCATTATAAAATCCATGTACACAACCAACAAGTGTGCGGTTAAAATAGGCAAAAAACACACTCATTTCTTCCCACAGTGCCGTGGGGTGAGACAGGGATGCAGCTTCAGCCCCACCCTCTTCAACATAAAGTATATATTAACGAATTGGCACGGGCACTAGAAAAGTCTACAGCACCCGGCCTCACCCTACTAGAATCTGAAGTCAAAAGTCTACTGTTTGCTGATGATCTGGTGCTTCTGTCACCAACCAAGGAGGGCCTACAGCAGCACCTAGATATTCTGCACAGATTCTGCCAGACCTGGGCCCTGACAGTACATCTCAGTAAGACCAAAATAATGGTGTTCCAAAAAAGGTGCAGTCGCCAGGACCACAAATACAAATTCCATCTAGACACCATTGCCCTAGAGCACATAAAAAACTATACATACCTCAGCCTAAACATCAGCGCCACAGGTAACTTCCACAAAGCTGTGAACGATCTGAGAGACAAGGCAAGAAGGGCATTCTATGCCATCAAAGGGAACATAAAATTCAACATACCAATTAGGATCTGGCTAAAAATACTTGAATCAGTCATAGAGCCCATTGCCCTTTATGGTTGTGAGGTCTGGGGTCTGCTCACCAACCAAGACTTCACAAAATGGGACAAACACCAAATTGAGACTCTGCATGCAGAATTCTGCAAAAATATCAAATGTGTACAACGTAGAACACCAAATAATGTATGCAGAGCAGAATTAGAGGTCTACCAGTCAGAGCTGAGGTGGGGGTTGGTAGTCTACTCTGGGAGTTAGAGGGCTGTAAGTCAGAGCTGTGACTGACCCAAACTTAAGGAAAGCTTTGACTATGTACAGACTCAGTGAGCATAGCCTTGCTATTGAGAAAGGCCACCGTAGGCAGACCTGGCTCTCAAGAGAAGACAGGCTATGTGCACACTGCTCACAAAATGAGGTGGAAACTGAGTTGCACTTCCAAAGATCCTGTCTAATGTATGGCCATATTAGAGACACATATTTCCCTCAGATTACACAGATCCACAAAGAATTAAAAAACAAACCCAATTTTGATAAACTCCCATATCTACTGGGTGAAATTCCACATTGTGCCATCACAGCAGCAAGATTTGTGACCTGTTGCCACAAGAAAAGGGCAACCAGTGAAGAACAAACACCATTGTAAATACAACCCAAATGTATGCTTATTTATTTTCCCTTGTGTACCCTTAACCATTTGTATATATACGTAATATGACATTTGTAATGTCTTTATTGTTTTGAAA
>NW_022263222.1:7500-15000 GCF_002021735.2 Oncorhynchus kisutch
ATGCTGTCCTGGTTAGTCGTTAGTTAGTGAGTATGTGAGGCATGTGTCAGGGACCAGGGGGCTGTGCTGCATAGCTTACCCCTCCTAGAGGAGCTCCTCTGGGCTTTACTGGCCTGTAGTCCCCCCCCCCCCTGCTCTCCCTGCTAAACACCCGGGATTATGATGAGAGGAAATCCTCGAGAGCAGCACGTCCCTCAAGAGTAGCTGTGTGAGAAAGGAATGTACGCCTGTACTATGGACCCAGCCTTTTCAATAGCAGCATCCTGTTGTTCTTCCTGCTTTTATGTGTAACGAAACACAGTGGAGGTGTAGACCACAGTAACTACAGTAACAGAGTATACACTTAGACCACAGTAACTACAGTAACAGAGTATACACTTAGACCACAGTAACTACAGTAACAGAGTATACACTTAGACCACAGTAACTACAGTAACAGAGTACACACTTAGACCACAGTAACTACAGTAACAGAGTATACACTTAGACCACAGTAACTACAGTAACAGAGTACACACTTAGACCACAGTAACTACAGTAACAGAGTACACACTTAGACCACAGTAACTACAGTAACAGAGTATACACTTAGACCACAGTAACTACAGTAACAGAGTATACACTTAGACCACAGTAACTACAGTAACAGAGTACACACTTAGACCACAGTAACTACAGTAACAGAGTATACACTTAGACCACAGTAACTACAGTAACAGAGTATACACTGTAGACCACAGTAACTACAGTAACAGAGTACACACTGTAGACCACAGTAACTACAGTAACAGAGTACACACTTAGACCACAGTAACTACAGTAACAGAGTGAACACTGTAGACCACAGTAACTACAGTAACAGAGTGAACACTGTAGACCACAGTAACTACAGTAACAGAGTGAACACTGTAGACCACAGTAACTACAGTAACAGAGTGAACACTGTAGACCACAGTAACTACAGTAACAGAGTGAACACTGTAGACCACAGTAACTACAGTAACAGAGTGAACACTGTAGACCACAGTAACTACAGTAACAGAGTGTACACTGTAGACCACAGTAACTACAGTAACAGAGTGTACACTGTAGACCACAGTAACTCCAGTCTCACTGTGGAGGTAAGTCCTGTGGTCTGTCCCAGTCTCACTGTGGGGGTTAGTCCTGTGGTCTGTCCCAGTCTCACTGTGGAGGTTAGTCCTGTGGTCTGTCCCAGTCTCACTGTGGGGGTTAGTCCTGTGGTCTGTCCCAGTCTCACTGTGGGGGTTAGTCCTGTGGTCTGTCCCAGTCTCACTGTGGAGGTTAGTCCTGTGGTCTGTCCCAGTCTCACTGTGGGGGTTAGTCCTGTGGTCTGTCCCAGTCTCACTGTGGGGGTTAGTCCTGTGGTCTGTCCCAGTCTCACTGTGGGGGTTAGTCTTGTGGTCTGTCCCAGTCTCACTGTGGGGGTTAGTCCTGTGGTCTGTCCCAGTCTCACTGTGGGGGTTAGTCCTGTGCTCTGTCCCAGTCTCACTGTGGAGGTTAGTCCTGTGGTTTGTCCCAGTCTCACTGTGGGGGTTAGTCCTGTGGTCTGTCCCAGTCTCACTGTGGGGGTTAGTCCTGTGGTCTGTCCCAGTCTCACTGTGGGGGTTAGTCCTGTGGTCTGTCCCAGTCTCACTGTGGGGGTAAGTCCTGTGGTCTGTCCCAGTCTCACTGTGGGGGTTAGTCTTGTGGTCTGTCCCAGTCTCACTGTGGGGGTTAGTCCTTGTGGTCTGTCCCACAGGGTTAGTCCTGTGGTCTGTCCCACAGGGTTAGTCCTGTGGTCTGTCCCAGTCTCACTGTGGAGGTTAGTCCTGTGGTCTGTCCCAGTCTCACTGTGGAGGTTAGTCCTGTAGTCTGTCCCAGTCTCACTGTGGGGGTTAGCCCTGTAGTCTGTCCCAGTCTCACTGTGGGGGTTAGTCCTGTGGTCTGTCCCAGTCTCACTGTGGAGGTTAGTTTTGTGGTCTGTCCCAGTCTCACTGTGGGGGTTAGTCCTGTGGTCTGTCCCAGTCTCACTGTGGAGGTTAGTTTTGTGGTCTGTCCCAGTCTCACTGTGGGGGTTAGTCCTGTGGTCTGTCCCAGTCTCACTGTGGGGGTTAGTCCTGTGGTCTGTCCCACAGGGTTAGTCCTGTGGTCTGTCCCACAGGGTTAGTCCTGTGGTCTGTCCCAGTCTCACTGTGGGGGTTAGTCCTGTGGTCTGTCCCAGTCTCACTGTGGGGGTTAGTCCTGTGGTCTGTCCCAGTCTCACTGTGGAGGTTAGCCCTGTGGTCTGTCCCAGTCTCACTGTGGGGGTTAGTCCTGTGGTCTGTCCCAGTCTCACTGTGGAGGTTAGCCCTGTGGTCTGTCCCAGTCTCACTGTGGGGGTTAGTCCTGTGGTCTGTCCCAGTCTCACTGTGGGGGTTAGCCCTGTAGTCTGTCCCAGTCTCACTGTGGGGATTAGTCCTGTGGTCTGTCCCAGTCTCACTGTGGAGGTTAGTTCTGTGGTCTGTCCCAGTCTCACTGTGGGGGTTAGTCCTGTGGTCTGTCCCAGTCTCACTGTGGGGGTTAGTCCTGTGGTCTGTCCCACAGGGTTAGTCCTGTGGTCTGTCCCACAGGGTTAGTCCTGTGGTCTGTCCCACAGGGTTAGTCCTGTGGTCTGTCCCACAGGGTTAGTCCTGTGGTCTGTCCCAGTCTCACTGTGGGGGTTAGTCCTGTGGTCTGTCCCAGTCTCACTGTGGGGGTTAGTCCTGTGGTCTGTCCCAGTCTCACTGTGGGGGTTAGTCCTATGGTCTGTCCCACAAGGTTAGTCCTGTGGTCTGTCCCACAGGGTTAGTCCTGTGGTCTGTCCCACAGGGTTAGTCCTGTGGTCTGTCCCACAGGGTTAGTCCTGTGGTCTGTCCCTGTCTCACTGTGGGGGTTAGTCCTGTGGTCTGTCTCAGTCTCACTGTGGGGGTTAGTCCTGTGGTCTGTCCCAGTCTCACTGTGGGGGTTAGTCCTGTGGTCTGTCCCAGTCTCACTGTGGGGGTTAGTCCTGTGGTCTGTCCCAGTCTCACTGTGGGGGTAAGTCCTGTGGTCTGTCCCAGTCTCACTGTGGGGGTTAGTCCTGTCGTCTGTCCCAGTCTCACTGTGGGGGTTAGTCCTGCGTTGCAGTGTGTGTTCCACATCTTCTGACCCTCGCTATCTTTTTGTTCTCGCTCTCTCTCTACCTCTCTCTCTTTCTCTCCCTCTCTCTCTCTACCTCTCTCTCTCTCTCATGCTCCCTCTCCCTCTCTCTACCTCTCTCTCTTGCTCCCTCTCCCTCTCTCTCTCTCGCTCCCTCTCTCCCTCTCTCTACCTCTCTCTCTTGCTCCCTCTCACTCTCTCTCTCTCGCTCCCTCTCTCCCTCTCTCTACCTCTCTCTCTTGCTCCCTCTCTCTCTCTCGCTCCCTCTCTCCCTCTCTCTACCTCTCTCTCTTGCTCCCTCTCCCTCTCTCTCTCTCGCTCCCTCTCTCTCTCTCACTCTCTCTACCTCTCTCTCTCTCTCTCGCTCCCTCTCTCTCTCTACAGATCGCAATGAGTGTGTGGAGAACCCAGGAGTGTGTAGCCCAGGCCAGTGTATTGATACGTTGGGAAGCTATCGCTGTATCTGCCCCAATGGTTTCAAGGCTACATCAGACCTGGCTATGTGTATAGGTGAGTACAACAACAACAACAACCTCTAATCTTCCATGAATCATATTAGTGAATAGTGCTGTAGTTATTTTTCATGGTCCATCGAGCTGAATCTAATTATCACAAGGGCTCTTTTTCACATGTGATCTCACTCCTCTCTCCAAAGTAACATGCACTTCAATCATAACTCATTGGCCTCCACTAGTGGATAGTTTGTAATAAGTACTCAGTCAAGTAGTCCTTGTTGTCACTGGACCTGGTGAGAGAGTGGTTGCCAGTAGGTTGTGATAATGTTGTGCTGATGTTGTAAAGATGTTCTCCTGTTGTTGTAGATGTGGATGAGTGTGAGAGACAGCCATGTGGAAACGGGACCTGTAAGAACACAGTGGGATCCTATAACTGCCTGTGTTATCCAGGCTTTCAGCTCTCACACAACAATGACTGCATAGGTAGGTGTGTGTGTGTGACTAACTTTGTTTTGAAGCCAGGTCTTCTGCACGCCACAGGACCGTGTTAGCCCACTGAGCTAAAGGCCTAGGCAGTGTGTGTACGGTGTGTGTTTATCTTTCCGCCTGTGTTACCAGATACGGATGAGTGTTCGAGCCAGAGAGGGCTGTGTAGGAACGGGAACTGTATTAACACCCTGGGCTCCTTCGTGTGTGTGTGTCGCGATGGCTACGAACTCAGCGCCGATGGAAGAATTTGTGTTGGTGAGAAACTGTCACATGACTCTCTATCTCTCTCCTCCCTTCCTCCTGTCATTACTCTTTCCTTATCTCCTTCCTCTCTATCTCTCTCCTCCCATCCTCCTGTCATTACTCTCTTTCCTTATCTCCTTCCTCTCTATCTCTCCTCTCTTCTGATCCCTCCCATCCTCCTGTCATTACTCTCTCTTCTTATCTCCTTCCTCTCTAACTCTCTCCTCCCATCCTCCTGTCATTACTCTCTCTCCTTATCTCCTTCCTCTCTAACTCTCTCCTCCCTTCCTCCTGTCATTACTCTTTCCTTATCTCCTTCCTCTCTATCTCTCTCCTCCCATCCTCCTGTCATTACTCTCTCTTCTTATCTCCTTCCTCTCTAACTCTCTCCTCCCATCCTCCTGTCATTACTCTCTCTCCTTATCTCCTTCCTCTCTATCTCTCTCCTCCCTTCCTCCTGTCATTACTCTTTCCTTATCTCCTTCCTCTCTATCTCTCTCCTCCCATCCTCCTGTCATTACTCTCTTTCCTTATCTCCTTCCTCTCTATCTCTCCTCTCTTCTGATCCCTCCCATCCTCCTGTCATTACTCTCTCTTCTTATCTCCTTCCTCTCTAACTCTCTCCTCCCATCCTCCTGTCATTACTCTCTCTCCTTATCTCCTTCCTCTCTAACTCTCTCCTCCCTTCCTCCTGTCATTACTCTTTCCTTATCTCCTTCCTCTCTATCTCTCTCCTCCCATCCTCCTGTCATTACTCTCTCTTCTTATCTCCTTCCTCTCTAACTCTCTCCTCCCATCCTCCTGTCATTACTCTCTCTCCTTATCTCCTTCCTCTCTAACTCTCTCCTCCCATCCTCCTGTCATTACTCTCTCTCTTTATCTCCTTCCTCTCTATCTCTCTCCTCTCTTCCTCCTGTCATTACTCTCTCCTTATCTCCTTCCTCTCTATCTCTCTCCTCCCATCCTCCTGTCATTACTCTCTTTCCTTATCTCCTTCCTCTCTATCTCTCTCCTCTCTTCTGATCCCTCCCATCCTCCTGTCATTACTCTCTCTTCTTATCTCCTTCCTCTCTAACTCTCTCCTCCCATCCTCCTGTCATTACTCTCTCTCCTTATCTCCTTCCTCTCTAACTCTCTCCTCCCATCCTCCTGTCATTACTCTCTCTCTTTATCTCCTTCCTCTCTATCTCTCTCCTCTCTTCCTCCTGTCATTACTCTCTTCTTATCTCCTTCCTCTCTAACTCTCTCCTCCCATCCTCCTGTCATTACTCTCTCTCCTTATCTCCTTCCTCTCTAACTCTCTCCTCCCATCCTCCTGTCATTACTCTCTCTCTTTATCTCCTTCCTCTCTATCTCTCTCCTCTCTTCCTCCTGTCATTACTCTCTCCTTATCTCATTCCTCTCTAACTCTCTCCTCCCTTCATTCTGTCATTACTCTCTCCTCTCACACTCCTCTCACACCTTTGTCATCCATTTCTCTCTCCTCTTAGTTTTCTCACCTGTCTCGTTTTCCTTCACGTTATCTCAATTCTTTCATCACTCTCTCAACCCTCTTCTCAGTCTCTCTCTCCTCTCATAGCAACACTATCTGTAGTATTTCCATGTTGTATGAACTTTGTTTCATTTCTAAAGAGTTTAACTGAGTGTGTGTAATGTGGTGTGTGTTCTGTCTCCCAGACATCAATGAGTGTGCAGTGAACCCTGGGACTTGTGGTCCAGGCACCTGTCAGAATCTGGACGGTTCCTACAGGTGTATCTGCCCACTTGGCTACTATATACAGGACGAGACCTGTGAAGGTAACATACATATGCTTGGAAATTTTCAGTCATTTTGGTAGTTAACCAAAAATCTATGGCAATCTATCGTAACTTTGGTCATTTATACTTTATAAAATGTATTCATGTATTGTATCACTTTAGTTTTTTCATCTGTGTCCATATTGACCATGAGTTTCTAGTAGATAGACCGAATGGTTACAGAGGAAATAGCCTCATTAATGACAAAAAGCATCTCTATATTTAGTATATTATTTTACAGCTTTGTCATTCTATTTTTTCTAATCATCTTATTGAATTATTTCATATATTTTACATTTGATAAGGCCCCACAGAGAGCCAGAGATAATTGCAGTACCCAAAAGGGCCACTAGATGTCTTGTGATAGATTACATAAAATCCTTGAAAGATACCAACATTTTGGTAGTTTAGTGGTAAACTTAGAACGTTTCCATTAATATACCATCCCTTTGCAACCCTAACACACGCACACACACACACACACACACACACACACGCACACACACGCACGCACGCACGCACGCACGCACGCACACACGCACACACACACGCACTTCTGATCCTGCCCTTCATTCACACACACACACACACACGCGCACGCACACGCACGCACGCACGCACACACGCGCACGCACTTCTGATCCTGCTCTTTGTTCACACACACACACACACACACACACACACACACACACACACACACACACACACACACACACACACACACACACACACACACACACACACACACACACACACACACTCACACACACACACACACATACTCTGTATGTTTATAGAGTGAGAGTGATGAAGAGATACAGTCTTGTACAGAGCTCTTTCTATTCCACTCCATGCTCTGTAGTTCCAAGAAGTCACTGGTGTTGTGTTTAGTTAGTAACAGGATCAGTTGGTAAGAGTAGTGGGCTGTAGAGGTCATTTTAGACTAACAGTAGAAACATACATTAGACTAGAGCACAACTCACTATTCTGTGTGATTATTACAGTTATTGATCTGTGTGTTCTATCTCTATGTTCTAGATGTTGATGAGTGTTCTCTCTCTGTGTTCTAGATGTTGATGAGTGATCTATCTCTCTATCTCTATGTTCTAGATGTTGATGACTGTTCTCTCTCTGTGTTCAAGATGTTGATGAGTGTTTTCTCTCTGTGTTCTAGATATTGATGAGTGTTCTATCTCTGTGTTCTAGATTGTGATGAGTTTACTATCTGTGTTCTAGATGTTGATGAGTGTTCTATCTCTGTGTTCTAGATGTTGATGAGTGTTCTATCTCTGTGTTCTAGATGTTGATGAGTGTTCTATCTCTATGTTCTAGATGTTGATGAGTGTTTTCTCTCTGTGTT
>NW_022263222.1:20000-27500 GCF_002021735.2 Oncorhynchus kisutch
GGGACTGGAATCTGCTATAGATATCTACTATAGGCCTGTAGGGACTGGAATCTGCTATAGATATCTACTATAGGCCAATAGGGACTGGATTTAAGCAATAAGGCCTAAGGGGTGTAGTATAGTGCCAATGTACCACGGCTAAGGGCTGTTCTTAAGCACAACGCATAGAGTGCCAATTGCTATTATAAACTGGTTACCAATGTAATTAGAGCAGTAAACATTTGTTTGTTATTGTCACGTTCGTCATAACAAGGAGACCAATGCACAGCGTGATAAGAATACATACTTCTTATAATGAAGAATAAACACTGAACAATCTATACAAAACAACACAGACGCTATGATACACGCGTACTGACAGGCAACTACACATAGACAATAACCCACGAAAACAAAATGGGAAATGGCAACCTAAATAGGATCCCCAATCAGAGACAACGATAAACAGCTGTCTCTGATTGGGAACCAATTCAGGCCACCATAGACCTAAATTCAGGCCACCATAGACCTACATATACCTAGACATACTAAAACCCCATAGATATACAAAAAACCCTAGACAGGACAAAACACCTAGACAATACAAAAACTAAACCAACCACCCTTGTCACACCATGACCTAACCAAAATAATAAAGAAAACAAAGATAACTAAGGTCAGGGCGTGACAGTTATACCCATGGTATACGGTCTGATATACCATGGCTGTCAGCCAATCAGCATTCAGGGTTCGAATCACCCAGTTTATAATATACTATAGATATCTTACTTTAGGCCTGTAGGTATGGCAGGGACTGGAATCTGCTATAGATACTAAATGGACTGTAGGTACAGCAGGGACTGGAATCTGCTATAGATACTAAATGGACTGTAGGTACAGCAGGGACTGGAATCTGCTATAGATACTAAATGGACTGTAGGTACAGCAGTGACTGGAATCTGCTATAGATACTAAATGGACTGTAGGTACAGCAGTGACTGGAATCTGCTATAGATACTAAATGGACTGTAGGTACAGCAGTGACTGGAATCTGCTATAGATACTAAATGGACTGTAGAGACTGTAGGTACAGCAGGGACTGGAATCTGCTATAGATACTAAATGGACTGTAGGTACAGCAGGGACTGGAATCTGCTATAGATACTAAATGGACTGTAGAGACTGTAGGTATGGCAGTGACTGGAATCTGCTATAGATACTAAATGGACTGTAGGTACAGCAGGGACTGGAATCTGCTATAGATACTAAATGGACTGTAGAGACTGTAGGTATGGCAGTGACTGGAATCTGCTATAGATACTAAATGGACTGTAGGTACAGCAGGGACTGGAATCTGCTATAGATACTAAATGGACTGTAGAGACTGTAGGTACAGCAGGGACTGGAATCTGCTATAGATACTAAATGGACTGTAGAGACTGTAGGTACAGCAGGGACTGGAATCTGCTATAGATACTAAATGCACTGTAGAGACTGTAGGTACAGCAGGGACTGGAATCTGCTATAGATACTAAATGGACTGTAGAGACTGTAGGTACAGCAGGGACTGGAATCTGCTATAGATACTAAATGGACTGTAGAGACTGTAGGTACAGCAGGGACTGGAATCTGCTATAGATACTAAATGGACTGTAGAGACTGTAGGTACAGCAGGGACTGGAATCTGCTATAGATACTAAATGGACTGTAGAGACTGTAGGTACAGCAGGGACTGGAATCTGCTATAGATACTAAATGGACTGTAGAGACTGTAGGTACAGCAGGGACTATGGGAATGTAGAGAATCATTCAACATTCCATAGTCTGTCGTCAGTACAGTGCAGCTAAACCAGAAATGTCTTTTAGGATTCTGAGGTGACAGTTACTTCTCATCCCCGGTGACGTCACTGTATGAGGCTTCAGCTATCTACCATCTTACATAAGGCTTGGAGTCTCCACCTCACCCCTGCCTCAACTCTCTGTATCGGAATAAGACTTTATAAACACTGTGTGGGAGAGAGAGAGCATAACAAGGGTTTTACAAGGGGAGGAGAGGGAACCAGTGTTGAGTCAGAGACAGACAGGAGACAGGAGGAAGATGTCAGTCTGTGGACTATAGGCTGGTATTTACATTACTATTATAAACAGACCTTTATATACTCTGGGAGGGCTGGAAACACACATCCTCTGTTACCCAGGAAAGCACTTTGTCACACACAGACACACACGCACACACACAAGCTTCGACACACACTCGTGTACAAATTCACGCATGCTCACACACACACACTCAGATACAAGCACACACATTATTGTACACACACTCACGGTGTGTGTTCTCTCCCCTCCCCTGCAGACCAGAATGAGTGTGAGGATGGGCTGGATGACTGTGAGAGCAGAGGGATGCGCTGTAAGAACCTCATCGGGACCTACATGTGTATCTGTAACCCTGGTTACACACGGGCCCCTAACGGAGAGGGCTGCATAGGTAAGACTCACACTAACACATACAAATCTGGTTTTATCACCAGTTCATGGCTGGTCTATGTTATGGGGTTATTCAATTCACATATACACCAAACTTACCAAGACACCAAAGAGGAGTATGATCCCATACACACACACAATATTCCTATCATCTACTTGTAGTAGCAAACAATACATGTGCTAATGGATCTGTAGTTCATGTAGGGTTCCGTTGAGGTTAGAACCATCACACTTCATGGGGATTTGTCCATCTGGTGAACTACTGCAATAAACTGACATTCATCTCACAATATCTGATATAGTTTTATGCAGACTACCCTGCAGATCTGTTCTGGATTTAATCACTACATCTCCACCGTGTGTGTGTGTGTGTGTGTGTGTGTGTGTGTGTGTGTGTGTGTGTGTGTGTGTGTGTGTGTGTGTGTGTGTGTGTGTGTGTGGTGTGGTGTGTGTGTGTGTGTGTGTGTGTGTGTGTGTGTGTGTGTGTGTGTGTGTGGTGTGTGTGTGTGTGTGTGTAGATCTGAACGAATGCTCTGCTAAGCCAGGTATCTGTGAGAACGGTCGTTGTGAGAACACGGTTGGAAGCTATCGCTGCAGGTGTGACCAAGGCTTCAGCGCCAACCCTACACAGACTGAATGTATAGGTAAATACACCCCTTTCTCTACATCTCTATCACTCACACTCTCACTCTATCTCTCACTCACTCTCTCTCTCTCCCTCTCATCTAGATAACCGCCAGGGACTGTGTTTCACGGAGGTGTTAACTACACTGTGCCAGATGCAGTCCAGTAGCAGGAACAGTGTGACTAAGTCTGAGTGTGCTGTGACGGAGGACGAGGCTGGGGCTCTAACTGTGAGCTGTGTCCTCTTCCTGGGACCACACACTACAAGAAGATGTGTCCACTGGGGCCCGGATACACAACAGAGGCAAAGGTAGAAATACTCACTCATATCTATACACAACCCTGCACCATGGATGGTACACAATCACTAGTCCACTGAGCTAAAGCCGAGGGAATAGCTCTGTGACATCACATTGTCTTCAGGTCTCACCAAACTACCTCCACTTTATGGACGGTTGGGATCTACCTGAGGACTACTCAGGCAAATGCAGATGAGTGTGTGTTTATTAGGATAATGTTGTAGTTGACAGGACTCTCTCTCCCTCAGACATAGATGAGTGTGTGTTTATCATGATAATGTTGTAGTTGACAGGACTCTCTCTCCCTCAGACATTGATAAGTGTGTGTTTATCATGATAATGTTGTAGTTGACAGGACTCTCTCTCCCTCAGACATAGATGAGTGTGTGTTTATTAGGATAATGTTGTAGTTGACAGGACTCTCTCTCCCTCAGACATAGATGAGTGTGTGTTTATTAGGATAATGTTGTAGTTGACAGGACTCTCTCTCCCTCAGACATAGATGAGTGTGTGTTTATCATGATAATGTTGTAGTTGACAGGACTCTCTCTCCCTCAGACATTGATAAGTGTGTGTTTATCATGATAATGTTGTAGTTGACAGGACTCTCTCTCCCTCAGACATTGATAAGTGTGTGTTTATCATGATAATGTTGTAGTTGACAGGACTCTCTCTCCCTCAGACATAGATGAGTGTCGTGTGATGGGGAACCTGTGTGTGAACGGACAGTGTGTCAACAGCCTGGGCTCCTACAGCTGTGTGTGTAAAACTGGGTACACCACAGACATCACTGGCACCCTGTGTGTGGGTAAGACTACGACACTAACACTGTCTAAGGTCCAGCCCCAAATCACACTCTATTTCCTACTTAGTGCACTACCTTTGACCAGGCGTTCTCCTCCCTCTCTCCTGTGTAGATATGGATGAGTGTAACTTCTCTCTCTCCTGTGTAGATATGGATGAGTGTAACTTGCCTCTCTCCTGTGTAGATGTGGATGAGTGTAACTTCTCTCTCCTCTAGATGTGGATGAGTGTAACTTGTCTCTCGCTTGTGTAGATGTGGATGAATGTGACTTCTCTCTCTCCTGTCTAGATATGGATGAGTGTAACTTCTCTCTCCTGTGTAGATATGGATGAGTGTAGCTTCTCTCTCTCCTCTCTAGATGTGGATGAGTGTAACTTCTCTCTCCTCTAGATGTGGATGAGTGTAACTTCTCTCTCGCTTGTGTAGATGTGGATGAATGTGACTTCTCTCTCCTGTGTAGATATGGATGAGTGTAACTTGTCTCTCTCCTGTAAGATATGGATGAGTGTAACTTATCTCTCTCCTCTCTAGATATGGATGCGTGTAACTTCTCTCTCCTGTGTAGATATGGATGAGTGTAACTGCTCTCTCTCCTGTGTAGATGTGGATGAGTGTAACTTCTCTCTCCTCTAGATGTGGATGAGTGTAACTTGTCTCTCACTTGTGTAGATATGGATGAGTGTAACTTGTCTCTCTCCTGTGTAGATGTGGATGAGTGTAACTTGTCTCTCTCCTGTGTAGATGTGGATGAGTGTAACTTCTCTCTCCTCTAGATGTGGATGAGTGTAACTTGTCTCTCGCTTGTGTGGATGAATGTGACTTCTCTCTCTCCTGTGTAGATATGGATGAGTGTAACTTGTCTCTCTCCTGTGTAGATGTGGATGAGTGTAACTTCTCTCTCCTCTAGATGTGGATGAGTGTAACTTGTCTCTCGCTTGTGTAGATGTGGATGAATGTGACTTCTCTCTCTCCTGTCTAGATATGGATGAGTGTAACTTCTCTCTCCTGTGTAGATATGGATGAGTGTAGCTTCTCTCTCTCCTCTCTAGATGTGGATGAGTGTAACTTCTCTCTCCTCTAGATGTGGATGAGTGTAACTTCTCTCTCGCTTGTGTAGATGTGGATGAATGTGACTTCTCTCTCCTGTGTAGATATGGATGAGTGTAACTTGTCTCTCTCCTGTGTAGATGTGGATGAGTGTAACTTCTCTCTCTCCTGTGTAGATATGGATGAGTGTAACTTCTCTCTCCTCTCTAGATATGGATGAGTGTAACTTCTCTCTCTCCTGTGTAGATATGGATGAGTGTAACTTCTCTCTCTCCTCTCTAGATATGGATGTGTGTAACTTGTCTCTCTCCTGTGTAGATATGGATGAGTGTAACTTGTCTCTCTCCTGTGTAGATATGGATGAGTGTAACTTGTCTCTCCTGTGTAGATATGGATGAGTGTAACTTATCTCTCTCCTCTCTAGATATGGATGTGTGTAACTTCTCTCTCCTGTGTAGATATGGATGAGTGTAACTTCTCTCTCTCCTGTGTAGATGTGGATGAGTGTAACTTCTCTCTCTCCTGTGTAGATATGGATGAGTGTAACTTCTCTCTCCTGTGTAGATATGGATGAGTGTAACTTGTCTCTCCTGTGTAGATATGGATGAGTGTAACTTCTCTCTCTCCTCTCTAGATATGGATGAGTGTAACTTGTCTCTCTCCTGTGTAGATATGGATGAGTGTAACTTCTCTCTCTCCTCTCTAGATATGGATGAGTGTAACTTCTCTCTCTCCTGTGTAGATATGGATGAGTGTAACTTCTCTCTCTCCTCTCTAGATATGGATGTGTGTAACTTGTCTCTCTCCTGTGTAGATATGGATGAGTGTAACTTGTCTCTCTCCTGTGTAGATATGGATGAGTGTAACTTGTCTCTCCTGTGTAGATATGGATGAGTGTAACTTATCTCTCTCCTCTCTAGATATGGATGTGTGTAACTTCTCTCTCCTGTGTAGATATGGATGAGTGTAACTTCTCTCTCTCCTGTGTAGATGTGGATGAGTGTAACTTCTCTCTCTCCTGTGTAGATATGGATGAGTGTAACTTCTCTCTCCTGTGTAGATATGGATGAGTGTAACTTGTCTCTCCTGTGTAGATATGGATGAGTGTAACTTCTCTCTCTCCTCTCTAGATATGGATGAGTGTAACTTGTCTCTCTCCTGTGTAGATATGGATGAGTGTAACTTCTCTCTCTCCTCTCTAGATATGGATGAGTGTAACTTGTCTCTCTCCTGTGTAGATATGGATGAGTGTAACTTGTCTTTCTCCTGTGTAGATGTGGATGAGTGTAACTTGTCTCTCTCCTGTGTAAATATGGATGAGTGTAATTTGTCTCTCCTGTGTAGATATGGATGAGTGTAACTTGTCTCTCCTGTGTAGATATGGATGAGTGTAACTTGTCTCTCTCCTGTGTAGATATGGATGAGCGTAACTTGTCTCTCCTGTGTAGATATGGATGAGTGTAACTTGTCTCTCTCCTGTGTAGATATGGATGAGCGTAACTTGTCTCTCCTGTGTAGATATGGATGAGTGTAACTTCCCTCTCTCCTGTGTAGATATGGATGAGTGTAACTTGTCTCTCCTGTGTAGATATGGATGAGTGTAACTTGTCTCTCTCCTGTGTAGATATGGATGAGTGTAACTTGTCTCTCTCCTGTGTAAATATGGATGAGTGTAACTTGTCTCTCCTATGTAGATATGGATGAGTGTAACGTGTCTCTCCTGTGTAGATATGGATGAGTGTAACTTGTCTCTCCTGTGTAGATATGGATGAGTGTAACTTGTCTCTCCTGTGTAGATATGGATGAGTGTAACTTGTCTCTCCTGTGTAGATATGGATGAGTGTAACTTCTCTCTCCTATGTAGATATGGATGAGTGTAACGTGTCTCTCCTGTGTAGATATGGATGAGTGTAACTTGTCTCTCCTCTCTAGATGTGGATGAGTGTAACTTCTCTCTCTCCTGTGTAGATATGGATGAGTGTAACTTGTCTCTCCTGTGTAGATATGGATGAGTGTAACTTGTCTCTCCTGTGTAGATATGGATGAGTGTAACGTGTCTCTCCTGTGTAGATATGGATGAGTGTAACTTGTCTCTCCTGTGTAGATATGGATGAGTGTAACGTGTCTCTCCTGTGTAGATATGGATGAGTGTAACTTGTCTCTCCTGTGTAGATATGGATGAGTGTAACGTGTCTCTCCTGTGTAGATATGGATGAGTGTAACTTGTCTCTCCTGTGTAGATATGGATGAGTGTAACGT
>NW_022263222.1:32500-71064 GCF_002021735.2 Oncorhynchus kisutch
TCTGTCTTTCTCTCTCCCTCAACATCAAATCTACATCCCTTTCCTGGAAGTTGAACTTGTTCCTCTCTAGATTACTGGAAGAGCTCCCTCCCTGAGTCACTGTCCTACATGAACACTGTTGTTATAACTGAGTCGCTGGCACTTTAACTTGACTCTACTGATGGGAATTACAGCATTGATATTCAGTGGCCTTTCCCTAAAAGAACACGGCCAATGTTTATCAGATGAACCGGTACTACAGATGGTTTCCTCATTCCCTTCAAGAGTTTCTCAGTATTGTTTGTGTTCTCTGGCCGAGGTTTGACCCATATTTGACATCTGTTTGTTTTGTTGACTTCCTGTCTGTGTTGTTTGCTTCCTGTGGTCAGATGAGAACGAGTGCCAGAACACTCAGATCTGTGGGGGAGCATCGTGCCATAACACCCTGGGGAGCTTCCGTTGCCTCTGTCCCACTGGGTTCAACTACGGAGACCAGGGGGGGTGCAGTGACATCAACGAGTGCTCCTCCTCCTCTAATCCATGTAACTACGGCTGTTCCAACACAGACGGAGGGTATCTCTGTGGCTGTCCACCTGGATACTACCGCGCTGGACAGGGGTGAGTGATTGAGACTGTGCGTGTGTGTTGTGAGTGAGTGAGTGAGTGAGTGAGTGAGAGAGAGAGAGAGAGAGAGAGAGAGAGAGAGAGAGAGAGAGAGAGAGAGAGAGAGAGAGAGAGAGAGAGAGAGAGAGAGAGAGAGAGAGAGAGAGAGAGAGAGAGAGAGAGAGATATCATTATCAATTTTGATGGATAGACGGGTTTGTTGTTTAGCAACAAAACCAACACGTGCGTAACTATGGGACAAAACAGACAGGGTTGGCTTAGATTGTTGACAACATGTAAACTACATTTTGTCTCCGATATTTATTGAAAACATATATAAATGTGCACAATGTCTCTCAAATACATCGTTACAGTTGTTGGTTAGCTAGCTAGCGAATTTTAGCCATATTAGCATTGTAATGAAATCAGTCAAAACCCCTAACAAAGACATGGTATCAAGAACAAGATGAAACTAGCTGAAACGAGTAACTTTATTGTCATTGTTGGTAGCTATCTGGCCATCCACAATCACAACAACACATAGACCCCTGTCCCATTGAAGTGTGCACATTGTTTTGGTGATGTTGTCAGCTAGCCCATGTATAGGCAAGATGGTGTTTGGGTATGATTTTATGCCCTGTGTGTGTGTGATTGACTCCTTTCTGTGTGTTCCAGGCACTGTGTGTCAGGCGTGGGCTTTGGTAGTGGTGTGAGTCTGGGCCAGGGAGGAGGAGGAGGAGGAGGAGGAGGAGGAGGGGCAGCAGAGGTGGGTGACAACGATCTGTCTCCTGAGGCCTGCTACGAGTGTAAGATCAACGGTTACCCCAAGAAGGGGCGCAAACGCCGCGACACCAACTCAACGCTGGAGCAACCTCTGGACAATGCACAGGTAATGTCTGTCTGTCTTGGTCTGGTGGCCCCTAGAATGGTCATGCTATCATGTCTTGCCTGCTCTTCACTGAATCCGTAGTACATATTAACTGTGTGGTCCTGTGTTGTGTCATCAGGATCCGGAGTGTTGAGTGTTGTCAGTGTTTACATAATCCACCTACTACATGGTCCTGTGTCCTCAGCATCAGGAGACAGTGAACCTGGACAGTGTTACACATGATATATCTGTATAATACTGTATGTAACCTGTCCTGTGTCCTCAGCATCAGGAGACAGTGAGTCTGGACAGTGTTACACATCATATATCTGTATAATACTGTATGTAACCTGTCCTGTGTCCTCAGCATCAGGAGACAGTGAGTCTGGACAGTGTTACACATCATATATCTGTATAATACTGTATGTAACCTGTCCTGTGTCCTCAGCATCAGGAGACAGTGAACCTGGACAGTGTTACACATCATATATCTGTATAATACTGTATGTAACCTGTCCTGTTTCCTCAGCATCAGGAGACAGTGAGTCTGGACAGTGTTACACATGATATATCTGTATAATACTGTATGTAACCTGTCCTGTGTCCTCAGCATCAGGAGACAGTGAACCTGGACAGTGTTACGCATCATATATCTGTATAATACTGTATGTAACCTGTCCTGTGTCCTCAGCATCAGGAGACAGTGAGTCTGGACAGTGTTACACATCATATATCTGTATAATACTGTATATCTATATGTAACCTGTCCTGTGTCCTCAGCATCAGGAGACAGTGAGTCTGGAGAGTGTGGACATTGAGGACACCCTGCTGTTCAACCTGAACATGTCCGGCCTGTCCAGCCGAGACCACATCCTGGAGTTCACCCCGGCCCTGTCCACACTCAACAACCACGTGCGCTACTCCATCGACTACGGCAACGAACTGGGCTACTTCAAGATCAGCCAGAGGGAGGGGCTTAGCTACCTGCACCTGTCCAAGAGGAAGTCCCTCCCCCCTGGAGCCTACTTCCTGCAGATCAGTAGCGTGGCCGTGTACAGGAAGAAGGAGCTGGCAGCGCTGGAGGACAGCAACGATAAAGACTACCTCACAGGCCAGCTGGGAGACACACTCACCATGAGGGTGCAGATAGTCCTGCATTAACCTACACTACAGGACTGACTGGGGTGGCTGGTCTGGGCTGGGTGGGGAGTGTCTGCCTGTAAACACTGGTCTAGGAACAGATTAATTTACCCTTGATCCATATCTCAACCATTAGGATGGGGAGAGAAGATCTGACCCTGGGTCAGTGGTTATGGGCAACTTCTACCTACTCTGAGAGAGAGCTTGGGACAATCTCAACGCCAAAGAGACTAATGGGTGGGTGGGGGGAGGGGGGATTGCGTTGTTTGATTCCCAAAGATGATTCTACATATCATAGATACAACCTTTAGTGCTACAGTGTAGGCCTAACCCACTGGCTACAGTATGGCTGTCTGAAGAAAGGCTTAGAGAATGAGAATGACATGGAGGGAAGACATGACAATGACACAACAATAACCACTCTAAACTGCTCTGTGCAGGAAGCTCTGGTTTGAATGGTTTTTATTTTTATTTTTATGAAAAAGGTTTATATGAAATAGGTTTTGTATGATGATATGTGGAATCTGCCACTCTTTTGTGGGACATGTAAGGCAAATGCCATATCCACCCATAGCCCCTACCCCCAAGACCATGAGGGTAGCTAGGGAGTATGGGGTAGGAGGTAGGGGCTAGCGGTGGATTTGGACTGAGTAGCAGAGTGCAGAAGTCACTGATGCTGAGTGTTCACAGCTTGGCAGAGGTGGAAGTGAAAGGCAGTGTTCAGATTCTCCACCCTTCTCCCTGAAGTGTGCACTTGCTCACTCCCCCTTCATGGTTCACAAAGCATTGGCTGCTAAGGAGAGTTTCCACCATATTAGGTAAACCAGTCCATTCCTTTCAAATCCCTGAGGGGAGAAGGGTAGGGAATCGAACCGTAGCTAAAGTCTTTAGCTAGAAGGACCCCTCTTCCCCATCATAACTATGCTTCTTCACCTTCCCCACTGACTAGACTTCAGCATTACACATATTTACTGGTGCTAGTAACAAATCCACATAGACTTATGAATGCACTGTAATACTCAACACACAGTAGCTGTCTGTCTACTGTCCTTTTAATAAGATGTCAGACGTCTTCTTTTCAACCAAAACCAAAGTAACAGCCTGTCTGCTCTCTATACCACATGTAAATGAAGTGTGTTTATACTGTAATCAATGCCATGTTTAGAATGTTAATCTATGAAGCCTTTTGTAAACTAGAGAACGCCCCTGGGAGGAGGGGGTGTAATGGTGCTTATAATGACCTACTACTTCCTTTGATAAACTGTATACACACTCGCAAACACACAACACAAATACACACACACGCCCTCAAACACACTCAAAACATACACCGTTCTGATGGTGCCAAACCTGTGCCTTCATGATTATGCACTGAGGTCGACACGGCCACACACTTTTCGCTCGTACAACCAGTGCTCCGTAGCGAAGTCAATCAGACCAGCCGCAGACTCATCCGTCTGTCGCTCTGTCACATCAGTGCTCCGTAGCGAAGTCAATCAGACCAGCCGCAGACTCATCCGTCTGTCGCTCTGTCACATCAGTGCTCCGTAGCGAAGTCAATCAGACCAGCCGCAGACTCATCCGTCTGTCGCTCTGTCACATCAGTGCTCCGTAGCGAAGTCAATCAGACCAGCCGCAGACTCATCCGTCTGTCGCTCTGTCACATCAGTGCTCCGTAGCGAAGTCAATCAGACCAGCCGCAGACTCATCCGTCTGTCGCTCTGTCACATCAGTGCTCCGTAGCGAAGTCAATCAGACCAGCCGCAGACTCATCCGTCTGTCGCTCTGTCACATCAGTGCTCCGTAGCGAAGTCAATCAGACCAGCCGCAGACTCATCCGTCTGTCGCTCTGTCACATCAGTGAGGGTTTAGTTGTAAAGTCACAATAAAAACGTGTTTTTTTGTTTAAAAGGTTTCGTTGTTGTCCCTGTCTCCCAACTTCACTTCCTCTCTTTGCAGATTATGCTATTTATGGGATGTATTTTAACCACTTTAAGGGCCAAATTCCCAGACACAGATTAAGCCTAATCCTGGACTAAAAAGCACTTTTAATGCACATTCATTGACCATTATTTTATTCTTAAATTACATTTCTCATTTAGCAGATGCAATTACCTTGCTCTAGGATACAGACATGGTTGAATGTATTTTTTCACCTAGTCCACTCAGAGAGGTGAACCATTGATGAACCTTTTGTTTACTGGTCCAATGCTCTTAACCGCTAGGCTACCTGCTGCCCTAACAGTCTACCTTTCCTTGGTTCCTTTCATTACGGACAGCTGAAAGGACTGGTGACATCCTCTCCACAATGCTTCCTGCTTCTACCTAGCATCATCTCTGCCTAATGAAAGGATGAGGGAAGGAAGCTATTGGAATTCCAGAGACGATATAAAACGAACACTACTGAACCACAGCCACCATATCCAGTTCAACACAACCCAATGACTGCATTTAGAAGGCAAGGGTCACGTTCCCCTTCTCAGACATTGCATGCGTCAACCAATAGTTGCGTGCCACGTCACCGAGAATGCTATCGACAGATTGCTAGAACGTGGTTAGCTGAGACAAAATACCTATCCAGGCGTTGTAAGATCTGGCATGCATCTGCAAGTTAGTCAGCCTGGAACTCTACCTATTTCTCAGTGAAACTCCTCCCTGGTGTGGTTCACATTAGCCTTCTGATTCTACAGTTAACAGATCTAACATGTAATACGAGCCTGTGTGAAGGGTTTGGTCCCTAAGACAGGGAAACTCCCTCGAACTATGAAAATAAATGGTTTAACATCACCACTTAGTGGTCATTCAGGGTACAGACTTACATAGAATTCTATCCAAAGCCGATATACATAAGTGGGCATAGCCGACATTTTCATATAAGTTTCCCCAATTGGAATTGAACCTGCAACACTGGCATCTCTAGAACCATGCTCTTGCGAACCGAGCCACACAGACAAGAAAATCAGTGATGTTTCATTGCCATTAATGGCCAAATCAGCAGGCATAGACAGTGAAGCAAAGGGATAATAACAATCTTTATTAAACAATGTAATTATTGTACAACGACATAACATGTAACATAACAAAACTAATAAGCTGGTTTATTTACAATGTTGATGTATCAGTTGCTGCCTGTGGAGCCAAATCCTCCAGCCCCACGCTCGGTCTCATCCAGAGTCTGAAACAGAGAGAAGACACGGTTAATACTACAACACTGGAGTGAAGGGAATTTTTGTTACTTTCTATGCGAATGAGGGTTCTCCCAAACACAGATTTAGCCTAGTCCGGGACAAAAAGTATGTTCAATGGAAATTGTTAAAGTGAAGAGGACGATGCTCGATCAGAGTCGAGAAAAACAGCCGTAAGGGCTCAAGGCTCATTCTCACAGAAATAAGATGCACTTAAAATCGACATTTCAGTCTCAAGTTTAAATGAAATGAGACTGCTTGACAAGGTGTGTCCATTTAAGGTTTGTGTGAAATGGATCATAAAGCTGTGATCAGCAATTCACTACTAGGTCTGAGCTTGTATGGTAACACTATAAATGGTCATAGTCTATAGAGAAGCGTGAAGTACCTTTAGCTCCTGTAGGTCTGGGTAGCAGATCCTCTCGCACACCAGCTGAGCCACACGGTCCCCTTTTTTCACTGGGACACAGAAAGAAACACCATCACTCTACAGGTCACCCAGTTTCCCAACACCATCACTACAATGTTTCACTGGAAAACAGATCTCAATGTGAAATGCATTTGGATTGAGCAATCAGTAAAACAAGTTATTTCAGTTTCTGATGAGGCATTTAAGTTATTTTTTTTCAAAGAGCAAAGGGTATGCAGATGGTCCCTTTAATCATGGATACAAAGTGCTTTCAATGCTTAGAGTTTGGAAAGGTGGCATGTGAATGATTAATTATTATTTTTAAAGCTCACCTTCAAAGGTTTCCTTGCTGAAGTTGAACAGCACCACCCCCACATTACCTCTATAGTCCTCATCCACTACTCCAGCTGGGGGGAGACAGGCACTCCAGTTAGCCTAGCTGTCATGAATGTACCCTGTCAGTTCTATGTTCTAGACTCTGGTTAGAACAGCCAAAGAGTGACTTGGGTTCATGAAATCTCCATCAGAACTATGGTTACCACTTTCCTGCCATTTTTATAACCCATCTCTTAGGAAAAGTGTTATATTAATATCTGAAGGTCAAAAAGTAAACTCACCCCCAACATCAATGAAGTGTTTTGCAGCCAGGCCAGACCGTGGTGCTGTGAAAAGAGAGAAATACATCAAATATGACTAAACTCCTTTTTATGCTGGAGAAAAGTGAAGGGGAGATGAGAAAGAGGGGTTGAACGAGATGAGTGTGAAAGCAGTCTCCATTGACCGTGTTGGAGCATCACATGTGATGCATTGTGGGTAAATTGTGACTGACTGATCTACCAAAAACAATGAGTAGTTATTTATGTTGCAAGGTGATTTGTCAGTAGGCAGTCAGTCGCCTGCACTTTCAGTTGTAATGAGGGGGTTTGATTAATCTTGCCCGGATGCCTGTGTAGGCATGTATTGCACCAGCTGAAAGTTGATTGCATTAGATTTGGAAATACGCTGCCTCCCAGGCGTCCTGCTCTGGCTGACTGCAATGTTTTCTCAAAACAAAGTGACATAATTAAGCATGTAGTAATTAGTAGGATTTTGTGTTGCCATGCAAAAGTGATCGCTTTCTGCCTTCCCAATGAAAAGTAGTTTGAATTTTCTAACATTTATTTTATGTAAAAGAGATGTAGGTTTCTGGTTCAACCCAGGTCAAAGTAAAATAACTCCCTCACTGTCAAGTCAAACAATACCCAGAGAGACCTACCCCCACATACCCGTAGGCCAGGGTGCAATTACATTTTTTTCTTATTAAAAACATTTAAGTTTGTGTCCTGGTACCCTACTCACCCACTCTGCCATAGCAGCCTGACGGAACTGCTATCTGGATGTCAGTCTTCACGATAGCCTTGTCCATAGGACCAATACTGTAGTCATAGGCACTGTTAGAAAAAATATCAACAGGTGGCTTACAGTCACTAACTTACAAAGGCAGTGACCTACATCTAACTCCCCTCCCATCCAATAGCTAGTAAGGAGGAGCAGGCTAGCACTACCGTTTGACAACTTTTCTCCGGTTAAAGTTGGTCATATAAACATGAAGCAAGACTAGGCTACCTAGTTAGGTAGCTTGATATGAAGACAACATTATGCATGGTCGTTTGCTAACTACAGTTTTACTTTGATTGATAGCAGAAAAATAAACAGCCACGTGCAGTATACACTCACTGCAACGTATTGAATTCAAGTAACGTTATCTTGCTTATGTGAATAGCAAGCTAGCTAAGTAAATACAAGCCAGTAAAATGTACAGCGTTCAAATCACTTCCAGTGACCATGTCCCGGACTCTGACCCACCTGAACAGGTCGTAGCCTGCAGCTTTAGCAGAGCCCCGGGTAGGAGCAGTGGCATGTTCAGACAACTTGGAGAACTTCAACACCGATATCACATTCTCTTCCACTGCATGTGGCTTTGTCCTCTTCAGTGGAGAAACTTCTGCGGCGTCTATCACTTCTGAGCAAGGCATGTTTACAAAGTTTGTGGTAAGAAAGTTGAGTTAATTCCAAAATAATAAAATGGCTATGGTTACTAACGTTAGCTAAATAGTTAAAATATGGCGAGTTGTTGCTACTTCTCTGAATCTTATTAGGAAGCACACATTCCCGCCAATTTCAATTGAATCTGCCTCGCCGTCGTTGAAAAAAAGAAAATCTCGCGAGAGTTCTGACAACTTGACCAGCTGTGAGCTGAATGACAGGAAAGCTTTAGTTTACTAATCCTTGAATGATGCATCTTGATTTCGGTAAAACACTCGACTACAAATCTGACAACAGTACAATTACCGGTACCTACACATTTATTGACTACACATCATGTTAATACTAAAGCTGATAATACAACAACCAGTTAGCATAGCAAAGTAGCTAGCTGCTAGTGCTAGCAAACATGAGCTATTACTGAAAAGCAATGTAGCTAGCCAACGAGCTACCTGCATTCTCGCATCCTTTTCTCCTGGCCAGAGTGGGAGAATGCAGATAAAATGTTCTGTGTGAGAGTACTGAAGACTGGGCAGCGATAATCGAAGAACAACACCGCCAGTAGAGCCTCTGCTTTGCAACGAAGTGCTCCATCTTGTTAAAGATACAGTCCTCCCCGGCTGCGGCATCAGCTACAGCGCCTTCAGAAAGTATTCAAACCCCTGGACTTATTCCACATGTTGTGTTACAGACCGAATTAGAAATTGATTAAATCTTTTTTTCCTCTCACCCATCTATACACAATATCCCATAACTACAATGTGAAAATGTTGTTATACATTTTTGCTAATGTATTGATAATTAAATAGAGGCAGAGTGAGTATTGGTTAAGTGGGACATTAAGCTTTGTGATGAATATCCTAATGTGTACAATAACATCACCAACCATGCCTGTGTGTTAGTCATTTTAATTCACAACTGGAATAAACTGATCACATCACACAGGTGTATAACAGAACACACACACAGGCTCAGTTTGATAGTGCACCCCTAAGTAACAGTGCAGATGAAAAATGATCAGGCCTACTGTACATCTTGCTGTACAAAGTATTGTTTAAAAAAAAGTTCTAGGTTGGAACTGTTGCTGTTAACATACAATACATATATTTGATTCTAAACTGGATTAAACACACAGTCCTAATGAGAGGTGTGTGGGTGTTTGAAGTTTTCAACAAGCATGTCTATTCTGGGTTACATTTTTGACAGTGCAACCCTGAGGTCATGCTCAGCATTGAGTCTGTATCTGTACTTGTGTTTTAAGTATGCCAGGGTTGAGAACCCTGACTCGCATAGGTATGTGGTGCCAAACTAGCTTAGAACATCTACTGCTTTCTCAGTCTAGACAGGAGACTGCTTCCTGCTGTGTAGATGAGCAACCCAGAACTGAGTGTTTGCCTCAAAAAGCATCTTGCTTCAATTAGTTTATTCCAGAATAAAATTTTAGTATTTTACTAGCAACAGTTCCAACCTAAACTCATTTAACAATATTTCTAGAGTAATATGTACAGTATAGTAGGCCTGATAATGTTTAATCTTCACCTGTACTGTTTCTTAGGGTTGCACTATCAGTAGTTAGCTAGCTTGCTTTGGCTAATGTTAGCTAGCTATTAGCTGAATACAAGGGGATTGTTTGAAAGAGAAACTCACATCTACCACTATGAGAGATAGCACTCCCTTATTTCTGCTTATCATCATCACCTGTTATAAAATGACAACAATGCCGTGCTAATTGACTTACTTTTCCACTGTCGAAGCACTGTTTCCTGACGCATTCTGCCCTGTTCTGGGTTTACCGTCATGCTGTGGGTGTTTGGTCAAGACCTGACGTTTTAATTTGTTCGTTTTGAACATTACTAAGCACTTCCCTGCACAAAACACATTTTGGGCGCTCCTCGTTATTTATCAAAGTTTGTATTAAACCAAGAGAAACGCATCGCTGTATTTTCGTTTCATGACGATTGAGTTCGTCAGAATTTGTGGCTAGTTTGAGTCCATTTGATGATGGCGAGTGGGAATGACATGTTGACAGGCTGTCAGGTTAGGAAGGCTACGAGTTTCAAAACACTTGCAAGTTAAAATTTGTAATTACTTTTTTCAAGTGTCAAATGTCATTTTTTGTACACGTGATTTTTTCACATGTCCAGTGTGTGGTTTGATTTGATCGCCTGTTATGGGCATTTTTACACGCGTTCTTCACATATGTCCAGAGGGCATTTACAGGTGATTAGAACGTTTGAATATTGTAATTTCAGACGCGTGAAATTGTGCCACGGCTTTGGAACGAACGAAGCCTGGCCAAGAGAATGCTCGGCGGAAATGGAGTCCCTAGAGAAAGAACGAGATGGGTGTCAGGAGTGGGGCAGCAGTATTATCATAAGGAGACGTAATACTTGGAAACTGGAGGAGGAATGGAGAGAAGAAGGGTGTAAGCTTGAGTCGGATAAAAATGGTGGAAAAAGTAGAAAGTGTAAGCAGATGGAGCTGGAGAAATTGCAGTGAATGATGGTGAAGTTATCCAGAGACCGAGGTATGCTCCCAGAATCAGGAAAAACACAAGTCTGTGACACAGTGTTGCCAACTCCTCAGTAAGGAAAGTAGCTATTGGCTGTCCTAAAGTAGCTAGAAGTCGCTAAATGACGCCATCACCAAATCTGCATAATTGGTCATGTAATTGTGATGGATGCTGTAGGAGAGGGGAATAATGTGGGAGAGACACAAAGGGAGTAAAAACAACTACATATGTTTAGAACTACAAATGAACTTTCTTCTGTCGATTCTTGTTTTTTGTAATGTCCCAATTCCAACCCTCCTCCTTTATCCGGGCTTGGGACTGGCAAAAGCGACCTAAAAGAGACACTCTGGCAGAGTTACTTAGTTTTTTATTTTTCTTAATTTGGTTTGGTTTTTAACCTTATCGTCCACTTAGGATCTACAACAAGTCACAGTAAAACATTAACATCTTTAACCATTCCATAAAAAAAAAATGTTTTGTATACAATCAACATTAACAATCTAAATGGACCAAAAAGAGACAATAGAAAAAACTGTCACTGTCAATGGCAAATGTCAGAAAATGATGGTAACTAGTCTGGCCCTAATTCAGGTTTTTTATTTTTTTAATGTAACCCAGTGCGGGATCAGTCCGCGGCAGCTTCCAGCATGCGCCATTCATTTGCAGTCTGGATGCAGAGGGGTGAACATCTCCTGCTCTGACTGCATCTGGGAGGGACCGCTGCGCGAGGACTGTGGGTGCTTTGGGACGGGGGTGGGGCCCACGGCAGCACCAGCTCCTCGTTGAGAAGAGTAAGAACGATATGTGGCTTTCACGTCAGTCTCAAATAACACCAGAAAAAGTCGCTAGATTTGTTGCTAGTCGCTTTTTTGAAAATGTGTCGCTAGATGGGTCTGAATACTCGCTAAATATAGCTACAAAGTCGCTAAATTGGCAACACTGCTGTGACAGTAGGAGTGAAGTTTATTGAAAAAGTGGACTCTTGCCCTTTGGCTGATCCATTTGTGGTTGCGCGGTGTGTGAAAAAAAGAGTTGGGTCATGTGGAATCAGTGAGGGTAGAGGGAGAATGCGCTCGGAGTAAAACGAATGGTGGCAAGAAAAGTTCATTGTTTTGTTCTCAAGAAAAGGGCACCAATGAAAGGAGTGATAAACTGGGGTAGCATTAAATATAACAGTTGACCAGCTGAGGGATAAGATTTCCAGTGTATCTGATGTTAGTCGTTTGATGCGGAAAGAGTGGGAGATAACAGAAGATACATTGTGTCTGTTCTTTCGAGTTTTGATGTTGAGTCTGTTAGGATATGAGTTAGGATATGTTATCCTGTATGTGCCGAATACATTACGATGTTACGGGTGTCAAGCTTATGGGCATGTGGCAGCAGTGTGTAGGAGGGAGGGTTCAAGGTGTGAGAAATGTTCAGAAGGGCATGAGACAAAGGAATGTGTACTATTGGGGAATGTGTTAATTGTAGGGGTGCCCATGGAGCTGGGGATCAGAAATGTCCCGAGCGAGAGATGCAGGTTGAGGTTTCCAGGTTAGAGTAGAGCCATACCAGTACAGACAGAGTAAGATTGGATTTTTAGCATTTAGAAAAATGGTTACCAATTGTACTGCAGGGATGGATCGGAAGTCACATAAAATTGAGTTTGTGGTGGCAGCTGCAGAGAGGTATTTGGGTGTGCGACACTTGACATCAGAAGAGTTACAAGATGTGTTAGGTGGCGATGTCCCATTCTTTCAGGATAATGGCATGAGGTAGGAATACATACATTTAATTAGTGGAGTAGGGTAGTGTTCATTTTTATTTTATATTTTGAAATTAGTGAGTAGTGTTAGATGGTAGGGTATTTATTTAGTCATTTTTATTTTTCAAGCAAAGAATAAGGGTGTTGTATTACAGTCTAGTAGGTGGCGGTAATGCAACAAATTGGATGCAAACCGCCGTTAAACCTCAGAAGAAGAAGAAATTGTGCCTTTGCACACGTTCTGAACGTCTGTGTAGTAACAGGTACGTTTCATGTGTCTGAAAGTACCACATTGTAGCACATTGAGTTTGACTTCCGGCCTGTTGCGATGAATCGCTTTCCCAGGTAGGGAGGAGATGTTTCTAAATATGGATCAAATTGTTACAATTTGTAATTTACAGAATGCAAGGCGTTGGTGAGAAACATTTAGGGAGTAATTAAAACTATTTTTCCCACATAGCATTACAACTACAAAGCTGACGCTGGCTAGCTAGCTTATTTTCATTGAAATAGCATGGCTAGTTAGCTAGCTAGCAATAGTATTTTTGTCTAGCCTGGTATATGGACAATATACCACGGATAAGGGCTGTTATGCTCAATGCGGAGTGCCTGGATACAGCCCTTAGCCGTGGTATATTGGCCATATACCACAAACCCCCAAGGTGCCTTATTGCTATATAACTGGTTACCAACGTAATTACAACAGTAAACAAGTAATATTGACTCACCTGTAGTATACGGTCTGATATACCATGGCTTGCTATCTGTCTCATGTTGTACCGATCATCAACATGAACAAGATTGAATTCTGTTGAATTGGCAACTGACTAAATTCTTGTTAAGAAGATGTTGCTGTTCAGAATGACATGTTTATGACTGTTGATGTTCACAGGAATCTCCAAATACTATGTTGAATGAGCACCGCGGATGAAAGAGGGGGAGGAAAACAGAAAGCTTCTTTCTACCACACCTTCACCAAGTCACATACAATGTTTGCTTCATGAACAATTGTTACATCAGAAATAAATACAAAATAATTTTAGTTTATTCTGTTTCTGTTTTTTTAATGCTGGATGTGAGTAATTTAGCAGGTCCATAGTATAATGTATTGTTTTGAAACTTTTATTTAAATATATATTCAGTCAAAACTCACTTTTTGCTAAAATAATGTGTTTTCTACGGTTACTTTTTACATACTGATACAGTCTCATTAGTTTTGAGCTAGACTATGATTGGGTAATGTCTACTGTAAATTTCTACTACCCTTTTTTAAAATGTTTATGATTGAAATTAGCACAGTTTTTTAATAGTTTGTTTCTACTGTCTGGTGAGGAAGTGGGCAATATGGATACATTGGAGGAGGAAGGGAGAGTTAATGACAAATCAGAACTTGGACAATGTCAGGGATTAATGACAAATCAGAACTTGGACAATGTCAGGGAATAAATAGGTAAATGTCCAGCCTATCAATGACAAAATAAACGGGTTCAGAGGTAGCTGACATGTCTTTGGCATCATTAAAGTTAACTGTTATTTTATCAAATCAATTCTCTGTAATTATTATTACGTGATTAAACTAATCATGTAAATGTAATTAACTAGGAAGTCGGGGCACCAAGGAAAATCTTCAGATTACAAAGTTATAATTTTCCTAATTTAACTCTTCAGATATTATTATATCTGATCAATTAGTCTTCTAATGAATTATTCTTTGCCTCACGTTAGTCTCATTCCAAACGTCGTAAATTGTTGGTTATCTGCACGAACCCAGCTTTTACTATGAATCATCCATACACCAATTGTCTTAATCATTTATTTACTAACTAACTAAATATTAACAGAAATACATAAACAAACAAGTAGATATGGATACAAGGAAATGATAGGGGAGGTTCCCTTGTGGTCTAAGCCGATATGACGGCTTGGTGGACAAAGGGAAGTGGGTGTGGACTGAGAAGGGCGGGAAAGACAAAAGAGACACTACACAGTTGATAATTGAAATGCTAATCCTTTGCACATGAACGCTCACTCATTCGGGAATAATTGGGATCAATATATATTTACGCCTAGTGTGTTGTCGTGATCTCTGTTGGAATCGTCAGTCCTTCTGTTGGAATGTTCATCAGAGCATCTCCGCTTCCCTGAAGTCTTTTTGTGGTTAGAATGGTGGATACTTCAGAGTACCATTCAGAAATGTTCTTATAGAATAGATGTTTCGGCGGTTGTCGGTCTTCGCATCTCAGGTTGACATAATTTCTAGCTGGAGACTAATAATTTGTATCTAAGATTTGCTCTTATTCTGTCGGGATCGATAGTCTCAGAGTTGAACCATTTCCTGTCGTGTAGCCAATGCTCTACGTGGTATGGTTAGGAATTCAACAACCATTACAACCTTAGCTTAGACTGAGGTTTCTGTGGTCTCTACTCAAAACCTTTGCCCCCTCAACTGACCGAGGTATGCATGGTTTGAAGAGGATTTCTTCAGGTGTGGTTTTTATTCATAACAGTAGAAAAGGGCTGTTCCATGATGCCAGATCATGTCTGTGCTCATGGGGGCGGGCCAATGACTTGGTTAAACTTTAAAGGGAATACAATTCTCTCACATTAACAGTTTAAAATCACATTACATAATTTCACAAATAGTTTAATCTTTACTCATTCATTTTATACAATAATTAGATGCAAACCTCATAACGGAGGCACCTGTATAAACAGAGTTATGGTAATGGGGCTGTATTGTCTTTCATGAGTTCACAAACATGAAACAAAACGGACCAGGTCGTAGCTAGCTTCTCCACTGACCGTTTACACATTCTCCAAAACATGGATATTGTTCAGTTCTCAAGTTCTGTGATGTAGAATAAGTTCCTTTGTTCTACTGTGAAACTCTCTCTCTATATACTGCATGGCCAGGAGGAGAGAGTCTCCTCCAGGAATTTACGACCTGAGATAACAGAACCTGGGTGTAGGAGAGAGAGGGGGATGCCAAGCTCTATACCCAGAAAGGGCCACGCCATGACATAACCTTAACATGCAAATATCTAATGTTATCTTATGTACTGGACAGAGGCTAGCCAGCTATTCTGAAAACATTGGATTACCAACTTGAGCAGTAACATATCAGTTTGCAGCACATTTTCACATGGACATATATACACTGAAGAAAAATATAAATGCATCATGTAAAGTGATTGGTTTCATGAGCTGAAATAAACGATGCCAGACAGTTTCCATATGCACAAAAAGCTTATTTCTTTCAAATGTTGCACCCTGGTCCTTCCTCCACTGCCTCCATAACAGTTCATCAATTCCTTTTTAGAAAACATTTTAATTCGGTCTTTGTGGTTTGGAAAGCATAGTCACTATTATTGCTTTCATTTATTTATCAAACAAATGGAGTTTTGGAAAAGTAGGTACTTTTCACCAGACAATCCCATCTGGTGGATGGAAAGTGTTGTATATATTTTTTTCACATGGACTTAGAGCTTGATACCTCAGATGATGAAAAGTGATGGATAGCTAATTCAAATAAATACTTTATGAATTATGAAGCCTTTATGTGCTTTTTTCAATACATCAATGCTTTTAAAAAATCACAAAATGTGATGTTATCTACCAAATAAGTTGTTTTCTGAAATTATTAAAAAGCTACTACTATTAAAAAGCTAACTACAAAAACACAATTCCTTACCCAATAGGCTAAACAGGTGTAATGAACACGTGTAAATATGTGCCCATAACAAGCGTTCTAATCACCTGTAAATGCACACTGGACAGGTGTAATGCACAATGACAGTAAAACAGTCATTGAAATTGTTGAGGGGTGATGTCTTTCTGGTTTCATTCTACAAAATGTTCTTTAGGGTCTAGTTTGAAGCTGGTGTACAAACCCAAAAGTAAAAGATGCAAAAACAAAACTTAAGAACGGGAAGCATAGAAATAGCATACATAGAATGGATCTACCACTTCTTAGACTTGCTTTCAAGTCGAAGGATAGAAAAGTGAGTTAAAGATCTATGTTAATTTGGTCAGGTTGCCCAAAAAGTTACATAATGCCACTTTAATGTTCCACAAAAGTATCATAAAAATATTGAAATTATGCATATACTCAAATTTATCCTTCTTTACAATAAAGTAGTTAGTGTTCCACTTTGCCAATCAAGGTCTCCCAATTTGCCAGTATCGACTGAAAAAATGTGGTCTCAGGACAATGTGTTTGAAAAAGTCATCCATCCTGTATTTAATATTTATTTATTTTGTATAAGTTAATTGAATTCTTAAGCTATTTAGAATGGTATCATGTTGGGGGTTAAGACATTGGGATGATTCTGTAAAGTGTTCGGAAAAGCAAATTACAGAAAGTGTCCCACTTTACCAATACTCACCCTATATCATTTACAGTTGAAGTCGGAAGTTTACATACACTTAGGTTGGAGTCATTAAAACTCGTTTTTCAACTACTCCACAAATTTCTTGTTAACAAACTATAGTTTTGGCAAGTCGGTTAGAACATCTAATTTGTCAAAAATTCATTTTTCCAACAAATGTTTACAGACAGATTATTTCACTTATAATTCACTGTATCACAATTCCAGTGGGTCAGAAATGTACATACACTATGTTGACTGTGCCTTTAAACAGCTCGGAAAATTCCAGAAAATTATGTCATGGTTTTAGAAGCTTCTGATAGGCCAATTGACATTATTTGAGTCAATTGGAGGTGTACCTGTGGATGTATTTCAAGGCCTACCTTCAAACTCAGTGCCACTTTGCTTGACATCATGGGAAAATCAAAAGAAATCAGCCAAGACCTCAGAAAAAAAATTGGTTGGTTCAAAATTGGTTGGTCTGGATCATCCTTGGGAGCAATTTCCAAACGCCTGAAGGTATCACGTTCATCTGTACAAACAATAGTACGCAAGTATAAATACCATGGGACCACACAGCCATCATACCACTCAGGAAGGAGACACATTCGATCTTCTAGAGATGAACGTACTTTGGTGCGAAAAGTGCAAATCAATCCCAGAACAACAGCAAAGGACCTTGTGAAGATGCTGGAGGAAATGGGTACAAAGAATATCTCTATCCACAGTAAAACGAGTCCTATATCTACATAACCTGAAAGGCCGCTCAGCAAGGAAGAAGCCACTGCTCCAAAACCGCCATAAAAAGCCAGACTACGGTTTGCAACTGCACATGGGGACAAAGATCGTACTTTTTGGAAAAATGTTCTCTAGTCTGATGAAACAAAAATAGAACTGTTTGGCCATAATGACCATAGTTTTGTTTGGAGGAAAAAGGGGGAGGCTTGCAAGCATAATAACACCATCCCAACTGTGAAGCATGGGAGTGGCAGCATCATGTTGTGGGGGTACTTTGCTGCAGGAGGGACTGGTGCACTTCACAAAATAGATGGCATTATGAGGCAGGAAAATTATGTGGATATATTGAAGCAACATCTCAAGACATCACTCAGGATGTTAAAGCTTGGTCACAAATGGGTCTTCCAAATGGACAATGACCCCAAGCATACTTCCAAAGTTGTGGCAAAATGGCTTAAGGACAACAAAGTCAAGGTATTGGAGTGGCCATCAAAAAGCACTGACCTCAATCCTATAGAAAATTTGTGGGCAAAACTGAAAAAGCGTGTGCGAGCAGGAAGGCCTACAAACCTGACTCAGTTATACCAGTTCTGTCAGGAGGAATGGGCCAAAATTCACCCAACTTATTGTGGGAAACTTGTGGAAGGCTACCCAAAATGTTTGACCCAAGTTAAACAATTTAAAGGCAATGCTACCAAATACTAATTGAGTGTATGTAAACTTCTGACCCACTGGGAATGTGATGAAAGAAATAAAAGCTGAAATAAATCATTCTCTCTACCATTAATTTGACATTTCACATTCTTTAAATAAAGTGTTGATCCTAACTGACCTAAGACAGGACATTTTTACTAGGATTAAATGTCAGGAATTGTGAAAAACGGAGTTTAAATGTATTTGGCTAAGGTGTAAACGTGTAAACTTCAGACTTCTACTGCACATACAATTAAACATGGAGAGTGGAGGCTGTTATAGCAGCAAAGGGGGGACCAACTCCATATTAATTCCCATGATTTTGGTAGTGTATTTCATTTAAGACATTTTCTAAAAATTCTAAAAACATGTTTTCACTTTGTAATTATGGGGTATTGTGTGTAGATGGGTGAGAATTAGCTGTATTTAATCTATTTTGAATTCAGGCTGTAACACAACAAAACGGAATAAGTCACGGGTATGATTACTTTCTGAAGGCACAGGATAACCCACTAACAGACCTTATAACCAGAGAGTAAGTGGCGATAGATAATATTTTTTGCCAAATAGCTAGATAGCTACTTTATCACGTCATGCATGGTTTGTTTGTGGCCCTGGTAACAATAACTAATGGTAGCTAGCTGGAGTAATGTGTGCATCATTCTCCTCCTAAAATGCACTGCATGGTCAATCTGATGTCTGCATTGGCCTGCAGCATTTACAGTGATATGGTCTCTGCCATATGCGCTTCATGGAGCAGCGCAGAGCTGTTGTGAAGGAAGTTGTCAAAGAAGTGAGTGTGTGTTTATACAGGACCTCCCGTCCTCACCTACCGTCAACCAATCATGTCAATGCTGAGCTATACAGAGCCCTCCGCATTGTTACATCTTTTGGGAGGCACAATGCAGTGCAGAGCTCAATTTGGCCTCTGCATGCCTCTGGAGGCTCCGCAATTGCATCACACCCTCCATATGGAGCCTCTGACCACATTTTCGGATCAAGCATAAATGGTCTTTTACCCCCCCATGTGTGTCCGTCCCAGGCCAGGTAGCTCCCTCATGCTCCTCTGTTGTGTAATGGAAGACTTGTAGCTTGGGGCTAATAACCAATGATATATATAAACTCTGGATTGCTGATGCTATGTATTGGCCATTGAGAGGCTTTGAAGCCACTGGTCGACCATATTGTCATTACCCAGTAGGCGCAGTCCTCCCTCCATAGCAGTGTTTCTCAACTCTGGTCCTCGTGTACCGCCAACAGCACACATTTCTGTTGTAGTCCTGGACAAAAGCATCTGATTCAACGTGTCAAGGTCTTGATGATTAGTTGAGTGGTAGAATCAGGTGTATTTGTCCAGGGGGCCATAACAAAAATATGTACTGTTGGGGGGTACTGGAGGACTGAAACACTGCTCCATAGGAATTTATGGATTTCTACAGTATGTCAATTGAATGTTTCAAGGACAAAATTACATGTATTTAAGTATGATTTTTTTGTAATGGGGACACTATCGTTAGTAATCTCAAACATATACTATAAGGAAAATATTTGTATATATTTTTTTTATGTTTGGCTCACATAATATAATTTAAAGTATGCATTAAGGTGTCTATAATATTCTAAATGTGGCAAAAATAAATGTAGACATTAATAAATCCCAAATATTTTTTACTACCGTGTTGGTGTGCCAAGATGGAGGTTCAGTGGCTTCAACACAGCGCCCCCTATCTGTCATCAAGTGTATATATAAATCATTGCCAATAACCAAGGACTGAACACAAGAAAGGTTGGCGTACCCAACTATTGTATTATTCTGCATTATGTTCTATATTGCTACATTTGAGAATAATGTAACCAACCTATTGACTTCTAATGTAATGTGTCTGACCGTCTTGATGGACATAACTTATGAGGAAAAATAAGAGTAACTCAACATTTTATTCCTTCTTCGTAATACATTAATTAAAATATGACAGTTAAATATGATAAGGACTGAGTCTTATAAAAGACAATGGTTAAAACACAGAAATAAATCAAGCATTTCTATATTGAAAATATACAGCACATAAGTTGATTGACATTTTCCTGTTCTGTTTGATAGATTTTCATCACAGTGTGTGTGTGTATGTGCGTGCGTGTGCATTAAGGTAGTAAGTGATCCCTTCATTATTTCCCGAGACATTCAACTAGTAGCTACTTGTGTTGAATATACACATCTATACAAAGTAGTATACAGTATTTTTCAATGGATATCAAACTAATTAAAAAAAAAAAATTAATCAAGTTATCAATGCCACTAGTAGCATTTGAATATAATTTAAAAAAAAATGTTATTTATATATTGATCACTTTTTGCATAGGTCATTTGTTTGCTATAATGTTCATTTCCTAGAACACCATCATATTTGCGCATACTAGCCTACATACACAGTGTACAAAACATTAAGGACACCTTCTTGAGTTGCCCGCAGAACAGCCTCAATTAGCATTCCACAGGAATGCTGGCCCATGTTGACTCCAATGCTTTCCACAGTTGTGTCAAGTTGGCTGGATGTCCTTTGGGTGGTGGACCTTTCTTGATACATACGGGAAACGGTTGAGTGTGAAAAACCCAACAGCTTTACAGTTCTTGACACAAACTGGTGCACCTGACACCTACTACCATACCCCGTTCAAAGGCACTTAAATATTTTGTCTTGGCCATTCACCCTCTGAATGGCACTCATACACAATCCATGTCTCAATTGTCTTAAGGCTTAAAAATCCTTCTTTAACCTGTCTCCTCCCGTTCATCTACACTGATTGAAGTGGATTTAACAAGTGACATCAATAAGGGATCATAGCTTTCACCTGGATTCACCTGGTCAGTCTATGTCATGGAAAGAGCAGGTGTTCTTAATGTTTTGTGTACTCAGTGTATATCATCTGTTGTTCCCCCAAAATAATAATTATACATATAGGCTAGCTGCAAGCAGCAATGACCTGGGCCCAAGCCTTTTTACTCTTTCGCAAATATTTTGCCCTTATTTAAGTCATCAAATTCAGCCACAACGCCGACTCAGTGTCTAGGGATGTCTATCTGAAAGCAGCAGTGGTGGGATTTGAACCTGGGCCGCCATGGGTTGGCATGTACAAGACGAAGGCACTAGCCCATGCTGGCCTCAGGGTTGAGAACTATGGAGGAGTCTGTATCTATGAACTACAGGTTCTGGTCTTGACTCAATCTTTTGCTCTTACACCAATCTCATAATATAGAATAATATAATTTATGCCATTTATCAGACACTTATATCTAAAGCAACTTACTGTCATGCGTGCCAAAAATGTTTTACATATGAATGGTCCCGGATATCAAACCCACTATCCTGGCATTGCAAGCACCATGCTCTACCAACTGTGCTACAGAGGACCACTATGTGGGTCGTGGACAAGTGTATATTTAAGGAAAAATTATACCGTGTTGAGATGCATAGCCAGCAGGGGGCTCCAACTAGCCTGGGACCAGTCTGTTATCTAACATCCCAGTCCCACTCTGTCAAATACCAAAGATTTACCAGATGTATTGGGTCACCAATTTACACCAGCCCTCCAAGTTTGGTCTCTGTAGGTCGAACTATAGGTCGAACTCTTAAAATTGGAATAATAATAATAATATGTCAGAATAATAATATCCTTAACAAGAACACTAACTGTAAGTTGCTCTGGATAAGAGCATCTGTTACATGACTAATATATATAACAATAAGAGTTTTCCGGCCCGATTCAGGGTTTGGACCCCTAATTATGCACCACATGTACAATTCCAACGGGGGGCAGCATAGGCACTGGCAGTGTAATTGACCCATCCCAGGCAGTGTAATTGACCCATCCCAGGCAGAGTCCGGTCCTTGTGCCCATATATCCCTGAGTCCATATGTCTGTGTTGTGTCGTCACTATTTGGTCATGCTAGACAAGACGGAAGAACCTCACTTTCTAACCTTTAACCTTTCCCATAACCTTATCTCTAACCATCACCTTTTCATTTAAACTGATAGCAACTAACTCCTGGATATTGATGAAAGTGCCTTGGTTGTCCCTTGTGGCCATCTAGTGACTGCTGAGAGGGTCGGTCTATGAGTAGAAGGTGAGGACGCTCTTGTGGTTGCCTCTGATCAACATGGTGGGAGGGAGGTTCTTGGTGAGGATGTCCAACCAGGCAATGTAGAGGTGGTCAGAGACTGAGCCTAGACGGGCGATGGGCATACTCCTGCAAAGAGGGAAGTACAGTATTAAACCTAAGTTATCTAAACAGTTGGCTATTAGCAGCAGGGTCACCACTATATGTCCGTGGGTGTCTCAGGGCGATTTCACACATGCGTCTAATACACAGTTGAAACAGGACAGATATAAGCACCAACCAAATTATTATTATTGTTGTTATTATTGTTATATACCTCAGTTAGCTTCATAGTTTTGTGACACATTGGACTGTCATATTGATGTCTTTTTTACAGAGAGATTGATAGATGATGATATGGCTCTTGTTGGTGTCTCTTATAATTAGGACCTAGAGTTTTTCCTGAACACATGGTGACCTGACCAGGAAAAACTCTACAGTATATTGTACTTACACTATGATGAGGTTGGCAGCTCGAGAGTTCTCCTGCAGTAGTTCATTCAGCCTCACCTGGAGGTTGGTCTGGAGGAGAGAGGACACAAAGTGGTGGTGGGCCACATGGTTGGTATGACAACCATGTAAGGCTTCAGTGAAAACACAGCTGTCTACTTCTGTTGCTACTGCATCATGGGACTGTTGGATTCTATTGTCCAGATTAATACATTACATTCTACTACAAGAAGATAGAGTTGAGCACAGTGCTTGACTTGGACTGAAAAAGGTTCCGATACTCATTTTGGGTGCAGGGACTGTTTATATTTAGGTGCAGGAACTCCACAATACTTTGGAGCTAATATTCTATAAGAGGTACAGGAGCTCAAGCAATGGAACATTTGAGGTGCTGGTACTCAGCCCCGGTGAGCTGCCCAACTCAAGCACTGGTTGAGCATGTTCATTCATGTTGTACTGCAATGAGCACAGTATGTGGTTGTTAATCAGTAGAAGTTATTGGTCTCTGTGGTGAGCACTGTGCAGTGCTCTGGCTCTACAAGTCTCTATGGTGAGCAGTCACTGGTCTGCCTCTAGACTCTACCTTTTCCTCGAAGGTGTCCAGCTCGGCGTCAGAGATCTTCCAGGGGTTGTCTTTCCTCAGAGCCTCGGCCAGAGTGGTGCTCTTTGACCCCTCGTGAAGACGGAACGGCTCAATCATGTCCTCAAACATCTTCCAGCTGGGGGACGAACACAGACAGCAGTTAGCTGGGTTAATCAGGTATTAATCACTGATCCTATGACTTTATATTTTACCTGTGCATGTTATCATTCATCTTGGCACAGAATGAAATCGACTACTCTGACACCAGAGATGGAGCAGTTTGAAGCTGAGTTGTCTTTTCTTGTGTAAATACTGAATGAGACAAAGTTCTGCGTCTGTTTTATATAGTCATTAACTATCTCACTATAATAGAGCCTTTATCCATTTCCTGACTGGTGTTGCTTTCGGCTGACTGCTGATCACATCCCTGACGTGTTGGTCAGCTGAGAGTGACCTCACGGCTACAGTACAGAATGTCTGGAATCTCTCCCACCACAGCATGTGAGCGACAGTGTGTGTGTGAGCAGTCACATCTCCCCAAGATTGTGTGTGTGTGTGTGTGTTTATATTACCTGTTAGAGTTGGGGTTTTGGGTGATGTCGTCGATGACGTGGATGTCTGCATATTTGATCCTGAACTTCTCCAGCAGAGACTTCATCCTATAAACACAGACACACACAGAGGCACACACTGATCACCACTGCTATGAGCTGCGCTATAACAGCTCTTATTTCCAAAGATGTGCTTGTTTAGCCAGTCTGTTTCTGCTCTCTTGCCAACTCCTTATGGAATTGTAATGTGTGGCATGACCATGGCAGAAATGGATTAGTGACAAGTACAAACAGATCTGGGACCAGGCTAGTGGTTGTTGATGATTAGACTGCATTATCTTCCTCTATTCATAAAGGATTGAAATTGATTATACGTACTCATGCCTGTCCTGCTCCACACGTCCCGGCTGGCCAGCGATGAAGATCCTCATCTTACAGTCCTTGAACTTCTTACGGGTTGTCAGGATGTAGGGCAGCAGTAGGGTTAGACCTGACACACAGACACACAGACAGAGAGAGACAGTGAGAGAGAGAGACCATGAGTGAGAGAGAGACAGTGAGTGTGTGTGAGAGAGACAGTGAGAGAGCTAGAGACAGATAGACAAAGTGAGAGAGAGATACACAGACAGAGATACAGGCAGAGAAAGAGAGAGCGTGAGGGAGGAAGGTAGGTAGCTATTTCAATCTATAAGCCTATTATGTGAAGAAGTTGTGGTCTATAGTGAAGAGAGTGATATAGACATGCTGTGGTCTATAATGAAGAGAGTGATATAGACATGCTGTGGTCTATAATGAAGAGGGTGATATAGACATGCTGTGGTCTATAATGAAGAGAGTGATATAGACATGCTGTGGTCTATAATGAAGAGAGTGATATAGACATGCTGTGGTCTATAATGAAGAGAGTGATATAGACATGCTGTGGTCTATAATGAAGAGGGTGATATAGACATGCTGTGGTCTATAATGAAGAGAGTGATATAGACATGCTGTGGTCTATAATGAAGAGGGTGATATAGACATGCTGTGGTCTGTAATGAAGAGAGTGATATAGACATGCTGTGGTCTATAGTGAAGAGAGTGACAGACATGCTGTGGTCTATAGTGAAGAGAGTGACAGACATGCTGTGGTCTATAATGAAGAGTGATATAGACATGCTGTGGTCTATAATGAAGAGTGATATAGACATGCTGTGGTCTATAGTGAAGAGAGTGATATAGACATGCTGGGGTCTATAATGAAGAGAGTGATATAGACATGTTGTGGTCTATAATGAAGAGTGATATAGACATGCTGTGGTCTATAATGAAGAGAGTGACATAGACATGCTGTATTCTATAATGAAGAGAGTGATATAGACATGCTGTGGTCTATAGTGAAGAGAGTGATATAGACATGCTGTGGTCTATAATAAAAAGTGATATAGACATGCTGGGGTCTAATTAAAAGTGATATAGACATGCTGTGGTCTATAATGAAGAGTGATATAGACATGCTGTGGTCTATAATGAAGAGTGATATAGACATGCTGTGGTCTATAATGAAGAGTGATATAGACATGCTGTGGTCTATAATAAAGAGTGATATAAACATGCTGTGGTCTATAATGAAGAGAGTGATATAGACATGCTGTGGTCTATAATGAAGAGAGTGATATAGACATGCTGGGGTCTATAATGAAGAGAGTGATATAGACATGCTGTGGTCTATAGTGAAGAGAGTGATATAGACATGCTGTGGTCTATAGTGAAGAGAGTGATATAGACATGCTGTGGTCTATAATGAAGAGTGATATAGACATGCTGTGGTCTATAATGAAGATAGTGATATATACATGCTGTGGTCTATAATGAAGAGTGATATAGACATGCTGTTGTCTATAATGAAGAGAGTGATATCGACATGCTGTGGTCTATAATGAAGAGAGTGATATAGACATGCTGTGGTCTATAATGAAGAGTGATATAGACATGCTGTGGTCTATAATGAAGAGAGTGACATAGACATGCTGTGGTCTATAATGAAGAGTGATATAGACATGCTGTGGTCTATAATGAAGAGAGTGATATAGACATGCTGGGGTCTATAATGTGTCACCGTTGTGTGATGTGTAAAGAGAGGTCGCCTACCTCCGTCATCAAACATCCACCAGACATCGATGGTTCCTTTGCCCTGTTTCCTCTGGAACTGAGTGCTGGTGGACACCAGCCTTTCATTCACCACCACTACCTGGGGAGACTGGGGGGTCGTCACTGATGCTGGGGGAGAGAAAAGAAAAGAGAACACATTAGTAATGTGTTTAATAATACAGTAATAGGCATTTACGACCAAGTATGATCAGTTCCTATGATCATTTCATCTCTCTCTGTGCCTCTCTCTCTGTTTCTCTCTCTCCCTCTGTTTCTCTCTCTCTGTGTCTGTTTCTCTCTCTCTCTCTGTCTGTCTCTCTTTCTCTCTGTATGTCTCTTATCCCTTCCCCTCTCTTTTTCCCCAAGGTTGTGTGAGTGAGTGAGTGAGTGAGTGAGTGAGTGAGTGAGTGAGTGAGTGAGTGATCTGGTACCTCTGGAAGTGAGGCCTTGTGTAGATAAGTTCCGTGACTTCCTGAAGATGGATTTCCCCTTATTCTCCTCAGCCAGCTCTTCTTTCTCCAGATCCTTCTGCTCCTGGGCTTCTCTCTCCATCTCCTCTGGGGGGCGGTAGAGAGACACGTTTCAACAGGGTTCTACTGATGATTACATCATGAGTGTACATCGTAGCCATAGCAAAACGTTTTGCGATGGAAAACCAAAATTAAGTTTAGCTCGTCCCTCCCTGTTTCAGTCCATTTTCCCCTGGGTTGTCCCTAGTGAATACGACCCATCACATTAGACCACTGTGTCTCAAACCTCTCCTGGGTTGTCCCTAGTGAATATGACCCATCACATTAGACCACTGTGTCTCAAACCTCTCCTGGGTTGTCGCTAGTGAATACGACCCATCACATTAGACCACTGTGTCTCAAACCTCTCCTGGGTTGTCCCTAGTGAATACGACCCATCACATTAGACCACTGTGTCTCAAACCTCTCCTGGGATGTCCCTAGTGAATACGACCCATCACATTAGACCACTGTGTCTCAAACCTCTCCTGGGTTGTCGCTAGTGAATACGACCAATCACATTAGACCACTGTGTCTCAAACCTCTCCTGGGTTGTCCCTAGTGAATATGACCCATCACATTAGACCACTGTGTCTCAAACCTCTCCTGGGTAGTCCCTAGTGAATATGACCCATCACATTAGACCACTGTGTCTCAAACCTCTCCTGGGTTGTCCCTAGTGAATATGACCCATCACATTAGACCACTGTGTCTCAAACCTCTCCTGGGTTGTCCCTAGTGAATATGACCCATCACATTAGACCACTGTGTCTCAAACCTCTCCTGGGTTGTCCCTAGTGAATATGACCCATCACATTAGACCACTGTGTCTCAAACCTCTCCTGGGGGACCACCACAGAGTTTCAAAAATATATATAATATAATTTGAATTCATTTAACCTTTATTTAACTAGGCAAGTCAGTTAAGAACGAATTCTTATTTATAATGATGGCCTACACTGGCAAAACCCAGATAATGCTGGGCCAATAGTGTGCCGCCCTAATGGAATCCCAATCACGGCCGGTTGTGATACAGCCTGGATTTGATCCCGGGTGTCTGTAATGACGCCTCAAACACTGCGATGCAATGCCTTAGACCGCTGCTCCACTTGGTAGCCCACATGTTTGTTCTAACCCTGCACTAACACATCCATCAACTAATCTACTAATTCTCAAGCCCTGGAGTGGTTGAATAAGGTGTGTTAGTGCTGGGCTGGAACTAAAGCCAGCAAACCCTGTATCTCTCCAGGACAGGAGTAACTACTAGATTAGTGCATATATGACTCCTGGGGAGTGTCTCAAATTGCACTCTATTGCCTATATAGTGCACTACTTCTGACTAGGGCCCATAGCCCTGAGGTGTCTCTGTTGGTAACAATTTATTCAGTAGATGTTATTGCTAGGAGCTGATTAGATGTGACCTTAATCTACTGCCTCTGATCTATGGACCAAAGAGCTCTCCTTATCAACTCGATCAATGTTGTCAATGTTATCAATAATCATTGTATGATTGGGGTTGTTATATGGAAACAGCCACACAACAAACCATGAGGATATGACTTGTGGTGTTTTTCTGACAAAGTGGGTGTACTTTAACCAGTACTGTATCTATACAACAGCTCTATTTACATCACAGGCCCCGAGGCTGGAGTATTCTGACTGCTTCTGTTTATACATTGGTGTGTGTGTGTGTGTGTGTGTGTGTGTGTGTGTGTGTGTGTGTGTGTGTGTGTGCGCGTGTGTGTGTGTGTGTGTGTGTGTGTGTGTGTGTGTGTGCGCGTGTGTGTGTGTGTGTGTGTGTGTGTGTGTGTGCGCGTGTGTGTGTGCGTGTGCGCGTGTGTGTGTGTGTGTGTGTGTGTATGCATGCGTGTGTGTGTGTACTTACCCTTAGCCTTTATGATGTGTGAGATGTCCAGTCCCTGGTTCATCCTTAGTACCACGGTTCCGTACTCAAAGTCAAATGCATCGCTAAAAACACACAGAACATACACTTTAATAACACAGTTAGCACTTATCTTGCTTATTTTGTGTGTGTGTGTGTGTGTGTACACTGAGTATACCAAACATTAGGAACACCTTCCTAACATTGAGTTGCACCCCCCTCCCCACTTTGCCCTCAGAACAGCCTCAATTCATCGGGGCCTGGACTCTGCAAGGTGTGGAAAGCGTTCCACATGGATGGTGGCCCGTCGACTCCAATGCTTCCCACAGTTGTGTCAAGTTGGCTGGATGTCCTTTGGTTGGTGGACCATTCTTGATACACATAGGAAATGGTTGAGTGTGAAAAGCCCAGCAGCATTGCAGTTCTTGACACAAACAAGTTGGTCTGGCACCTACCACCATACTCTATTTAAAGGTAAATGTTTTGTCTCGCCCATTCTCCCTCTGAATGCCACACATATACAATCCATGTCTCAATTGTCTCAATGCTTAAAAATCCTTCTTTAACCCGTCTCCTCTTCATCTACACTGATTGAAGTGGATTTAAAAGGTGACATCAATAAGAGATCATAGCTTTCACCTGGAATCAGCTGGTCAGTCTGTCATGGAAAGAGCAGGTGTTCCACTCAGTGTATGAGTGTGACTTACTGCAGTACTCCTACATAGCTCTGTACGCCGGCTGTGTCTGCTGTCCTCCAGTCCTTCTTGAAGCCCATCATCAGAATGTTGGGTTTCAGACGACCCAAACCTGATGCCTAGGACAGAGAATGACAACAGGTTATAACACACAGGCTGATCCTGAAAGACGTACACTACCTGCATTCAAGCAGACCTGGGACAAAAACATGGAAAACACTTCTAGTTTTCCTGCCTGGTACAATAAAACCAATGGAATCATCTCCAAACTGCCAACTTCACCAACCCTGCATGCTGTCAACTTAAATCAAGGTGGCGTTTGGAAGTATTTGACATGATATGTATTTGACTCCCAGAACACATTCCACTCAGAAAGGTTTGACATCTTCTTCCATAAAAATGAAGTGTTTCCACTTTCCAGCAAAAATAGTATTTTATAAATGAAAAGTACATTCCAAAACACAGAAGTTGAGAATAGCCTAGTAAACAATACTATAAAGTTCTTTCACAGCCTGATTAATTAACCTCCCTGATCTCTGAAGAGGTACACTGCCTTCGGAAATTATTCCGAACCCTCGACTTTTTCCACATTTTGTTACGTTACAGCCTAGTCTAAAATGGATGAAATAAATAAAAAATCCTCAGCAATCTACACAGAATTCCCAATGATGACAGAGCGAAAACAGGTTTTTAGAAACATTTGCGAATGTATTAAAATGTAAAAAACTGAAATACCTTATTTACATAAGTATTCAGACGCTTTGCTATGAGACTCCAAATTGAGCTCAGGTGCATCCTGTTTCCATTGATCATCCGTGAGATGTTTTTACAACTTGGAGTCCACCTGTGGTAAATTCAATTGATTGGACATGATTTGGAAAGGCATGCGCCTGTTTATATAAGGTCCCACAGTTGACAGTGCATATCAGAGCAAAAAACAAGCCATGAGGTCGAAGGAATTGTCCGTAGACCTCCGAGACAACAGGATCGTGTCGAGGCACAGATCTGGGGAAAGTTACCAACATTTATGCAGCATTGAAGGTCCCCAAGAAAACAGTGGCCTCCATCATTTTTAAATGGACGACATTTGGAACCACCAACACTCTTCCTAGAGCTGTCCACCCGGCCAAACTGATCAATCAGGGAGAAGGGCCTTGGTCAGGGAGGTTACCAAGAACCCGATGGTCACTCTGCCAGAGCTCTAGACTTCCTCTGTGGAGATGGGAGAACCTTCCAGAAGGACAACCATCTCTGCAGCACTCCACCAATCAGGCCTTTATGGTAGAGTGGCCAGACAGAAGTCACTCCTCAGTAAAAGGCTCATGACAGCCCACTTGGAGTTTGCCAAAAGGCACCTAAAAACTCTCAGAGAATGAGAAACAAGATTCTCTGATCTGATGAAACCAAGATTGAAGTCCTTGACCTGAATGCCAAGCATCACGACTGGAGTAAACCTGGCACTATCCCTACGGTGAAGCATAGTGGTGGCAGCATCATGCTGTGGGGATGTTTTTCAGCGGCAGGGACTGGGAGTCTGGTCAGGATCGAGGGAAAGATGAACGGAGCAATGTACAGAGAGATCCTTGATGAAAACCTGCTCCAGAGCCCTCAGAACCTCAGACTGTGGTGAAGGTTCACCTTCCAATAGGAAAAAGACCCTAAGCACACAGCCAAAACAATGCAGGAATGGCTTCGAGACAAGTCTCTGAATGTCCTTGAGTGGCCCAGACAGAGCCCGGACTTGAACCTAATTGAACATCTCTGGAGAGATGTGAAAATAGCTGTGCAGCAACGCTTCCCATCCAACCTGACAGAGTTTGAGAGGATCTGCAGAGAAGAATGGGAGAAACTCCCCTAATACAGATGTGCCAAGCTTGTAGCATCATACCCAAGAAGACTCGATGCTGTAATCGCTGCCAAAGGTGCTTCAACAAAGTACTGAGTAAATATTACATTTACTTATCTAAATGTAATATTTCAGTTTATTTTAAATAAATTAGCAAACATTTCTAAAAACCTGTTTTGCTTTGTCATTATTGGGTATTATTTCCCCCTTGGATTGACGAGGGGAAAAAACAATTGAATCCATTTTAGAATAAGGCTGTAACGTAACAAAATATAGAAATAGTCAAGGGGTCTGAATATTTTCTGAAGGCACTGTATTTGTCTGCAGGATCTCATTCACCATTGTGTTAATCACTGATAGACTATAGTTCTGTTTAATCTGGCTTCTCTTTAAAGCTAGCACTCCTCTTGACCACCCACACCACGCTACACAGTCTTATCTCCGTTCCAATGTGATAAAGACAACCATAAATGGACCATAACTCTATCTTCTCCTCTTCCTACCTCATTAACTAAGACACCAGTTCTGTCTGGGCTGAGTTAGGCTGGACTGAAGGGAGGTAGAAATGCTGTGTAAAACTAGTCAAGACTGGACTACGCTGCTGCTGCTACGCTGCTGCTGCTACACTGCTGCTGCTACGCTCTATGCTGCTGCCCTGCTATGCTGCTGCCCTGCTGCTACTCTGTTGCCCAGAAAACCCTACACTGCTGCTGCTACGCTGCTCTGCTACGCTGCTGCTGCTACGCAGCTCTTGCTACGCTGCTGCTGGTACGCTGCTGCTACGCTGCTCTTGTTACGCTGCTGCTGCTACGCAGCTCTTGCTACGCTGCTGCTGGTACGCTGCTGCTGCTACGCTGCTCTTGTTACGCTGCTGCTGCTACGCTGCTGCTGTTACGCTGTTACTGTTACGCTGCTGCTGGTACGCTGCTGCTGCCCTGCTGCTACTCTGCTACGCTGCTCTTGCTGCTGCTGCTGCTACGCTTCTCTTGCTACGCTGCTGCTGCTACGCTGCTCTTGCACGCTGCTTTGCTACGCTGCTCTTGCTACTACGCTGCTCTTGCTACTACGCTGCTCAGCTCTGCTATGCTGCTGCTACTACGCTACGATGCTCTTGTTTCTTATGCTTTAGCACTCATCTCAGCTAGCATAGCCTGTTGAGGCTTACATGTGAAAATGAAGTAACTTTCATCCCAAAATGTTAGACAACCAACCTAACCTGTCCTCTAGTCTAGTTAACTTTGAACCATGACATGTTGTTGTCATGGTAACAGCTGAATAGTCATATTATATAGAAAACAGTTTTAACCTCAAAGTAGAAGTTAAACATGATCAGATAAAATATTGAATTTGGCGTTTACTACTATAGCCCATAGAAACGCATTGAATAAAACATTTATAAATGGCAAAAAATACTTTTTTTAAAAAATCATAAGGAATAAGGTTTTGAATTGTCTGTCCTATATCTAGGAGATATTACACATATTCCAGTAAGGTTTTGAATAGTCTGTCCTATATCTAGGAGATATTAGACATATTCCAGTAAGGTTTTGAATTGTCTGTCCTATATCTAGGAGATATTAGACATATTCCAGTAAGGTTTTGAATTGTCTGTCCTATATCTAGGAGATATTAGACATATTCCAGTAAGGTTTTGAATTGTCTGTCCTATATCTAGGAGATATTAGACATATTCCAGTAAGGTTTTGAATTGTCTGTCCTATATCTAGGAGATATTAGACATATTCCAGTAAGGTTTTGAATTGTCTGTCCTATATCTAGGAGATATTAGACATATTCCCCAAAAAATGGACACATATTTAACTCCATGCTTCTATCCATTTGTATGGGTTACCTTCAGACGAGTCCCGTGACACATGTGGGAGTCGTAGAGCAAAACTGAGAACACCATCGTGTTTGTGAGAGTCTCCCTTTTCCATAGTTTGTAGGCTCTTTGGACCCTACAGACTTTTTCATGAGAAGACCGATTTTGGGGATGTCTCATGGTCTGACAAACACCGCTGTAGCTCGGCCACCTTCCACCACAGATGCGGAAGGGTGACAGGCCTGCGGTGGATTGAGATACAGCCCATGCAGAAACTCATATCTCTAGCTTAAACTGATGGATTTTGATAGGGATTTTTTTATAATGTTGCTTAGATTGATGCACATGTGTCAATAGACTCTTAAGGATGAACCATTAGGCTTGATATCTCCATGAATTGATTCATTGTACTCATGTAAGAGGCAATAATACAAGTAGTATAGAAAGCCTTCCTATCAAAGTGTGTGTGTATCTATTATAAATGATGAATCCATGTGTAGGTTCCTGCAGCAGTCAATAACTACCACAGAGTCGTACCCCAGGTGTACCCCATATATGTGTATCTATTAGAGGTGATTATATGTCCAGGTAGTAGACGTGGAGGTGTACCTGCATGAGGTTCTCAGTTCCCTGTCTGAAGGAGTCACATGCCACCGCAGCATAGAAGGCCTTTCTCTTCTTCTTATTCAGCCACATCTGGTTCTTTTCCATTTCAGCATTCACATCTGTCAATGTCTCTGTTCTGGGGCCCTGGGGAGAGATAGGAGGGGATATTATCTCATAGCGCTGTGTGTGAAGGAGGAAGAACTTGGTGACTTTAATAAAATGTCTGTCCTCTTACCACAAAGACTTCACATGTGAGACAGAGTCCGTAGTTCTTAGTGAAACAATGAGCCAGGTCCAGGAGTGCCGGTCTGTTCTTAGGTGCTCCTGTCAGCACCATACACTGAGGTCTGAGGAGGGGGGATAACAGTCAGTTATCTAAATCACATTAGTCTTCTTAACATTCTACACTTTCAGGTTAGAATGCAGAGCAGTATTGTACCTGTCCCCTTCTTTTAATTTCACCTCTAACCATGAACAGAGTAGGTTTTCCTCCACTCGCCATCCAACAGCATAGTAAGAGGTGTAATACCAGTGGCTTCTGTTGGCTCTTACCTGAAGTTCTTAACATGGTCCTCTACTCCGGTCAGTGACAGAGCGTTGTTGACCGCGCTGACAAACGTCACGGCCTGAGTGGACGAGCCCCAGTTCACATCTGAGGACAACAGAACACACTGATGTTAACACTGAACTTAGAGATGCTACGTATGTCATATGTAGTAGCTATGTACATCTTATGTCATCCCTATGTACTCATTCCTTTATCATAGTATTACTTTTGGCCAGCCCAGGCTTCCCATGTGGTAATGTACACTGGTTCTTTGTGTGTGACTGGTTCATATGTATTCTAATGTCAGCTTGATGCAAATCAATGTCTGTGTCTCACTTGGCTTCTTGACAGTGACGTAGACATATAGGAAGATCTCGATTGCGTAGGTGAGGAGAGCAGCCCACCAGTTGATGACAAACATCACACCACAGCAGAGCACCGCTCCAAACAGAGACAACCACATGTTGTAGTACCTGTACGCTGGCCTCCAGCCTACACAGGGGAGAGATCACAGGAGACAACAGTTAGAGAGTTACAGAGAGAGTTAGAGAGAGAGAGTTAGAGAGAGAAAGAGAGAGAGAGAAAGAGAGAGAGAGCTAAAGAGAGAGAGAGAGAGAGCTAAAGAGAGAGAGAGAGAGAGTTAGAGAGAGTACCTGGGGACTTAGCGTATGAAGCGTGGAAGCAGGAGAAGTTGATGAGGGCGTACGATGCCAGGAAGAAGTTGGAGATGATGGGCGCAATGACGTTCAGATCAGCTACACACACACACACACACACACACACACACAAACAGTGAGAGAGAGAGAGAGACACACAACAGAGATTCATTTGAGTTGTTTGTGACATTACCAATATTAAACTAATTGGCGACTGTGGTTTATCTTAAATGTGAGTAGTGACCTCACTCACCGATGATTATGAAGGCGACAGCGATGATGAAAGTCAGAACGTAGCCTCTGATTGGCTCGTTGTTCTTGCCGTGTCCCTTGGCGAAGAACTTCAGTGCAGTGTAGATGTTGTCTTTACACAGAGCCTGAGAGGAGGAGGAAGAGGGGGGCGAGAAGGTGAGGAGGAGCAGGAAGAGAAGGGTGGATGAAGAGGTGGGGGAGGAGGATGAGAGAGAGGTAGAGGAGGGAGGAGTGGGAGTTAGCTGATTGTAACATAGTTTGACAATTGTTGTCATCTGGCTAGAAGGAACATGAAAAAGAGAGGGGCTCTGTTTCACTCATCATAGACCTTGTAGTAGCACCTGGAACCCTCAGAGCTGATGAATGAGGATCAAGTGAGCAGACAGGTGATAGACAGTAGTAGTGTGACTGACCTGGAAGACTTTGGGTGCACTGACGAGGGAGGCGAGGGCGGAGGAGAGGGTGGCAGAGAAGGTTCCCGCTGTGATGAGAGGACCGAACCCTGACACCATGGTCATCACCTGGGGAGGAGGAGACACGGGCTGTTTAGTTTCACTGGACTGTGTGTGTGTGTCTGGTTATTTTGTTGTGTTGTAGTGAGTGTTCCATTTTTGTGTTGTACTGAATGTGTAACTGTGTTGTTTGATTGTTGTTACATTGTTGCTGTTGTTCTTGTACCTGGAAGTTGTTCATGGAGCCAAACTTGCAGCTGCTGACCTCACAGGAGGAGAAGTTCCATCCCTGCTCACAGGCAGCAGTGTTGGTACCGTTACAGAACATGTCCATCCCTGTGGCAATGGTGTCGTTGATGTTTCCTGTTGCATCACGCACCACCGTGGCAGCTGATCAATCAGAAACAGAACAGACACAACATTTAGGGAGGGTTTTGTGTGTGCGTTTGTGTGTGCGTTCTCGTGCGCGCTTGCATCCTTACAGACACAGAGGGCGACTCCCAGGTAGGTGACTCCAGTGATGAGGATGCCAGCAGGGGTTCCTTTAGGGAGAGCATCCTGGGGATCTGCAGTAGAACCAGAGATAAACAGCAGAAGTGATAGCTGGAGGAACATGTGTTTGGGTCTATGGGATCATCATTTCTCTGCTGTTTAAAGTGAAGGTGCCTGTTCACAGACCACAATAGAGTATTTCTCTCCTCTCTTTTGCCATCCACCCTCTCTCTCTCTCTCTCTCTCTCTCTCTCTCGCTCTCTCGTCTCTCGCTCTCTCTCTCTCTCTCTCTCTCTCTCGTCTCTCTCTCTCTCTCTCTCTCTCTCTCTCTTTCTCTCTGCTCTCTTCTCTCTCTCTCGCTGCTCTTCTCTCTCTTCTCTCTCTCTCTCTCTCTCTCTCTCTCTCTTCTCTCTCTCTCTCTCCTCTCTCTCTCTTCTCTCTCTCTCTGTCTCTCTCTCTCTCTCTCTCTCTCTCTCTCTCTCTCTCTCTCTCTCTCTCTCTCTCTCCCTCTCTCTCTCTCCTCTCTCTCTCTCTCTCTCTCTCTCTCTCTCTCTCAATCAATTCAATTCAAGGGCTTTATGGCATGGGAAACATGTGTTAACATTGCCAAAGCAAGTGAGGTAGACAACATACAAAGTGAATATATAAAGTGAAAAACAACAAAAATGAACAGTAAACATTACACATACAGAAGTTTCAAAACAGTAAAGACATTACAAATGTCATATTATATATATATACAGTGTTCTAACAATGTACAAATGGCTAAAGGACACAAGATAAAATAAATAAGCATAAATATGGGTTGTATTTACAATGGTGTTTGTTCTTCACTGGTTGCCCTTTTCTCGTGGCAACAGGTCACAAATCTTGCTGCTGTGATGGCACACTGTGGAATTTCACCCAGTAGATATGGGAGTTTTTCAAAATTGGATTTGTTTTCAAATTCTTTGTGGATCTGTGTAATCTGAGGGAAATATGTCTCTCTAATATGGTCATACATTGGGCAGGAGGTTAGGAAGTGCAGCTCAGTTTCCACCTCATTTTGTGGGCAGTGAGCACATAGCCTGTCTTCTCTTGAGAGCCAAGTCTGCCTACGGCGGGCCTTTCTCAATAGCAAGGCTATGCTCCACTGAGTCTGTACATAGTCAAGGCTTTCCTTAGTTTTGGGTCAGTCACAGTGGTCAGGTATTCTGCCGCTGTTGTACTCTCTGTGTAGGGCCAAATAGCATTTCTAGTTTGCTCTGTTTTTTTGTTAATTCTTTCCAATGTGGTAAGTAGTTATCTTTTTGTTTTCTCATGATTGGTTGGGTCTAATTGTGCTGCTGTCCTGGGGCTCTGTAGTGTGTGTTTGTGTTTGTGAACAGAGCCCCAGGACCAGCTTGCTTAGGGGACTCTTCTCCAGGTTCATCTCTCTGTAGGTGATGGCTTTGTTATGGAAGGTTTGTGAATCGCTTCCTTTTAGGTGGTTGTAGAATTTAACAGCTCTTTTCTGGATTTTGATAATTAGTGGGTATCGGCCTAATTCTGCTCTGCATGCATTATTTGGTGTTCTACGTTGACACGGAGATATTTTGCAGAATTCTGCGTGCAGAGTCTCAATTGGTGTTTGTTCCCATTTTGTGAAGTCTGTGTTGGTGAGCGGATCCCCAGACCTTCACAAACCATAAAGGGCAATGGCTCTATGACTGATTCAGAGTATTTTTTAGCGCAGATTCCTAATTGGTAATGTTGAATTTTATGTTCCTTTCGATGGCATAGAATGCCCCTCTTGCGTTGTCTCTCAGATCTTGATTGTGAGTTTGTGGAGTACGCTGTGGCGCTGATCGTTTAGGCAAGGTAGTGTATAGGGCTTTGTGTGCTCTAGGGCAACATGGGTGTCGTAGATGGAATTTGTATTTGTGGTCCTGGTGACTGGACTTTTTTGGAACACCATTATTTTTCTTACTGAGATTTACTGTCAGGGCCCAGGTCTGACAATCTGTGCATAAGATCTAGGTGCTGCTGTAGGCCCTCCTTGGTTGGTGACAGAAGCACCAGATCATCAGCAAACAGCAGACATTTGACTTCGGATTCTAGCAGGGGGAGGCCGGGGTGCTGCAGACTTTTCTAGTGCCTCGCCAATTCGTTGATATATATGTGAAGAGGGTGGGCTTAAGCTGCATCCCGTCTAACCCCACGACCCTGTGTGAAGAAATGTGTGTGTTTTTTGCCAATTTTAACCGCACACTTGTTGTTTGTGTACATGATTTTTATAATGTCGTATGTTTACCCCCAACACCACTTCATCAGTTTGTATAGCAGACCCTCATGCCAGATTGAGTCGAAGGCTTTTTGAAATCAACAAAGCATGAGAAGACTTTGCCTTTTTGGTTTGTTTGATTGTCAATTAGGGTGTGCAGGGTGAATACATGGTCTGTTGTACGGTAATTGGTAAAAAGCCAATTTGACATTTGCCTCGTACATGTTTTCATTGAGGAAATGTACGAGTCTGCTGTTAATAATAATGCAGAGATTTTCCCAAGGTTACTGTTTGACACAATTCCCGGTAGTTATTGGGGTCAAATTTTCTCCACTTTTGTGGATTGGGTGATCAGTCCTTGTTCCAAATATTGGAAGATGCCAGAGCTAAAGTATGATGTTAAAGATTTTTAGTATAGCCAATTGA